>NW_027495492.1:0-117757 GCF_021521415.1 Bidens hawaiensis
TGTAGATGGCTATGTGATGATGATGAAGAACTAGAAGAGACTCAATCAATGGTTACAGTTGCTGATGTCATGGAAGAATCAAATGATGTTATCGAACCCGAGCCCGAATCAGGACTTGAGAGTCTACTAAAGGCCTATGCAGAAGCCATGTCAATGGGACAGATAGAGCTTGCAAAAGTGATTGTGAAATGCATAAGCGAAAAAGTCAACCCGGTCGGTCAAACCATGGAGCGCATAGCCTTTAGTATGTTTCTTGATAATCAAGATGAATACTTTAAGCAAGAATCAATGAGAAACTTCAAGATTGCATTCAGGGTGTTCTATGAAATCTTTCCTTTCGGTCGGTTTGCTCATTTCACAGCAAATTCGACCATTCTTGAATCGGTTCCAGCTTGTATGGAATCGGTTCATGTAGTTGACTTTGACTTATGTGAAGGAATCCAATGGCCACATGTCATACAAGCCATAGCACACATGAACAAATCCTTAATAATCACAAGCATCAAACTTGATCAAGATCAAGATCAAGATTCACAATTTGCTCAAACAAGATGGCACCTTTGTAAATACGCGCAAACGTTTGGTCTAAATTTGAAGGTTCAAGAAATGGGCATGTCAGAATTAGTGAATAAAATGGATGAAAGACAACAAGCAAATGAGTTTATGGTCTTTAATTGTATGGTTAACCTTCCACATATGACAAAGACACGAAAAACACATCAAGTTTTCGACTTTCTAAAGCTAGCAAAGGTTATATTAACCGAAAACCAAGGGATCATAACGTTTGGAGACGGAGATGAACAAAGAGCCGGAAACCAATCCGATTTCCCTTCGTTTTTCAACAAGAACTTGGCACGTTACAACGCGTTATACAAGTCAATGGAATGCGGTTTTCCTAGTTATTTAAACCAAGCAAGAATTTCAATGGAAACACTTTTTCTTGCACCTTTTGTATCATCAAAATCTTGGATCCAAAAGTGGGAAGAACAAAGCGAATTCACATCCGATTTCTTCAACATTCTTGGGTTAGAAGGAGTAAAGATGAGTATGGAAAGTTGGAATGAAGCAAGGGAATTGGTGAAGGAAGGAGAGAGTGGATATGGAATAAGAGTTGAAGGTGGGAATGAGAATGAAATGGTGTTGGAATGGAGTGGGATTCCACTTGTGAGAGTTTGTGCTTGTGTGTAGATTAAAGATTCAAAATTTGGTAGTTAGAATATATTGATATGTACAAAAGTTAGCTATATTTTGTAAAAATGGATTCTTGATATTACAAATAAGATAAATGGATAACGAAAAAACATTGATCGCTCCTACCGAGAAGCTAGCAGGACCTGAAAAAACAAACTACCGATATTACATAGCCAAACATTTCCATATAATCACTACTTATATTTTATTGTCAATACAAAGTCTAATACAATTATACAAACAAATAATAATAATAATAATAACTAATAAAAAACAAAGTCTAATACAATTATATAAACCAAAAATAATAACTAATAAAAAAAACAAGAGTCTAATACAATTATACAAACAAAAAATAATAATAATAACTAATAAAAAACAAAGTCTAATACGATTATACAAACAAACAAACAACAACAATAATAATAACAATAATAATAATAATAAAAAACAAAGTCTGAAACAATTATATAAACAAGTAATAGTAATAATAATAACTAATGAAGAAACGTGGATCTACTCACTGGTAGCAGATCTACTTTCCTCGGGTGTGATTATACTATTTCACCGATGATTCTTCTGGGTCTGTGTTCTTCCACCTACAAAATGAACAGCGCCGTTACTTACCCCTCAGAAAGGGACAGAGGGGTCCTCTTTGGGGTAACCCTCCGGCGTGAGAATCAGTATATTGTGGAGAAGATGATAATGAGTGTAAAAGAATCTCAAGAGTATTGCTGAATAGCTGAATACCCTCTGATTGTGAGACTGTGTTTGTATGTAACTGACTGTGAGTGAATGTGATTCAATATGATTGAATGTGTTATCACTGCTTGTAACTGTCAATGATTGAGTATGAATGTGTCATCAAAGTGGAGTTGATGCTGTATTTATAGTGCTAAGGTTACCACCGGTTGGGCTCAACCTCGTTGGCTTCCTCCAATCGCACTGCGCCACGTGTCCTCTGGGACACCTGGCGCTTTCTCGTTGGTTGTAATCACGTGGTAACACATGTGTCATGCTGAGTTGTCGACCTTTCATTTGGCAGCTGTCAACATCAGCATATTCTTTCTCCTTAAAAAGATGCCTTCTGGAAGGTTGTCTGACGTGCACAATCAAGGTTGCCCTAATCCTGATTGGGATAAGGACGAGGTTGATTATGCGCACGTGTGATATGCGCCCATCCTGAGGATGCGCGAGGTCTTCTCTTTATTCTCACGCGCAGATATTTCATGCGCAGATGTGATATGCACGAGCATGTGATATGCGCCGCGCGCTGATGCGCTGCGCGCATATGTGATGCGCGAGCATGTGTGTCTGGGCAGATGTGATATGAACGAGCATGTGATATGCGCCGCGCGCTGATGCGCCGCGCGCATATGTGATGCGCGAGCATATGTGTGCCTGGGCATATGATGCCTGAGCATGTTTTGTATGCGCCATGCGCATAGGTTTTTGGCTTTGTGCCTTCATAATGTCTTTATCTTGTGGGTTGACCCGCCTTGCTCGGTGTTGAGGCTGGTACATACCTCTTCAAGCCCCCCCAGTCTAATGTGTGTCTTATCTCGCGCGAGCGCGGTAAGATGGATATTAGACTTACTGATTTTTGTCTTTTAATGGGGTTTTGTCGTTTTCCTGGTTGCTTCCATCGTTGCGCGAAGTTCTATCCATTTGGTTGAAAACGAAGGGTCCAAACACGTGGTTAGTTGGTGGTGACGTGCGCCGTAAACGTGTCAGACGTTTCGTGTGCTCGAGGTGCTACAGTTGCCTTTCATGTCCCCTCACACAGCTGTCCTGAACACGTGTCGCGCTCGCATTGGTTAGCACCTGCGAGTGGGGGCGCGTCTCTGTTCCGTGGCAGGTCGGTTACATTTTTATGTCCCCTCAACAGTGTTAGGGACACGTGTCGCGCCCTCGTTGGCTTGCACCCGCGAGTGGGGGCGCGTGAAATCCGATCAGCTGCCACATTTCTCTCTCCTGGGCCTATAAAAGGAGGCCCTTAGGAAATTTTTTATCTTCATCTTCATTGTTGATAATTTTCGAGTTTCTGCCTTTCATATTCTGAATTGAGTGTATTTATCTTTTCGATTTTTTGATTATCTGCTGCTGCAGTTGTGTGTCTGATAGTTCAGACTCGTCTAGCCCCTCAATCACCTCTGTTGCCTCTCGAAGACGCCGTGTGAAGTCTGTGGTGATGTCGACATTGAAGCAAAAGGGGAAAGGGAAGAGGGTTGTTGAGACCACATCGGAGGAAGTAGGGAGGACCAAGGCCACCAAAAGGTGGAATGAAATCCTCTGCAAATTGAAGCAGGCCGATCTCGACAACCTCATCGCCTCTCAGGGCTTTCCCACCCTGTTTGGCTGCATGTTGCCTAGGTCCGGGCAAACGGCGGCGGACCCGCCTGCCGGCTATATATCCCTATATAGCCACTTTTTCACCCACTGCAACCTTCGTCTCCCGATGACAAGGTTTGTGGGTGCACTGCTGAAGTTCTATGGGATTCATATATCCCAAGTCCATCTGTTTGGACTCGTGCGCGTGACTCACTTTGAGTTCATGTGCAAATCCCAGCGCGAGGAACCCACTCCTCGGCGCTTTCAATATTTTTACAAGCCCAAGATCCAGGACAATTGGATCTCTTTCATTCCTCGCAGTCAGAAGGTGAAGTGCTCCACTGTTTCATTCAAGAGCCTTCATGACTGGTCTGAGAGGTTCTTTTACATTAGGGCTGGTGTGATACCCATCCGTATGACCATGCGCTCTATCTCTTCTGCGCCTGCGGATGAGGGTGTCCTCAAGAACCCAACTGGCGCCTGGGTTAAGAAACTGACCGCCGAACCATCCCCCGCGAAGAAAATTTGCGAGGAGGCGCTGGTGGGGGTCGGCATGAGTAAGCTTTGGGCCGACAGCGCGCTTGAGCCCGTTATCCAAGTCGACGGGTTGTGTAAGTTTATTTCATTTGTTTATTTATTTTTTCTGCGCGAACATAATTCTTTTGCTGATATCACTTGACTTGTTTTTGCGCAGTCACCAAGGATTATGTCCTTGCCGCTTATGATGAACAAGTGGAGGGTGGCTCCGTCGCGCTTGGCGCTGGGGAAGTTGGTTTCCCAGATCGCTTCGATGACATGTTCATCCCAGTGGATCTGGAATTTGACTTTGACAGTGACGCGCCTGGTAAGCCTTCGCACTTATGCTCATTCCTTTAGAATACCCAATTTTATTAACAGTTCTGTTGGTTGTTTTTGCAGATGCGCTTGAAAACTACGAGCTGGAGCTCGCGGAAGAGGAGGAGGAGGAAGAGGAGGCGCCCCTACTAAAGCGCAAAGCTAAGGGGAAATCTGGCGCAGGGGCCAGTAAGAAACAGAAGAAAAATGACACCCCTGTTGCTCATCCCCATGCTCAAACGAAGGGACCTAAGGAAACCCAGGTGTTTACCACCTAGGTTTCTTTAGCTTCCCTGCCTGTGAGAGTGGGCAGACCTCCTGTCCACTTGAGGTATGGTGGCGTCACCTCCTCCGTTCGCGCGGCTGAAGAGAGAAGCAGTGCCGCGCCTGCAACAGGTATACTTTGTTTATCTTCATCTGGCTGAATTGTTATTAAACCTTTGCTCCTTTGAATGTTTGCAGAACCGGCGACGGTAGCAGATCAGCCACAGGCGCCACAAGGTGCTGAGGCTGCGCCGGGGGCTGCTTCGGAGTCCCCTGTTCTACCCTCTGAAAAGGGTAGAATGAACTTTATGGCGATGTTCGCCGCGCGAACAGAATTGCGCCAAGGTATGTTTTGCACACTTGTCTTCTTTATTTTTCTTTTGGATTCAGTCATAAACCATTTTTCCTTGTTTTTTGTTCATAGGAGTTGTAGCTGGCGTACAAGTTGCTGGCGACACTCCTGGCGCCGTTGGCGGCGCCGCTGGTTCTGGTCCTGCTCCTGCTAGTGCTGATTCTCCCCTTATTGGGGTTACAAAGGAGCAGGAAGCCGTATTGCGCGCCGAACTGGCGGCGTCGAGACCTCCCTCGCCTCCTCCTACGCGCAGCCCTCTCCGCGATGCTGGTTTGGAGCCCCCCAGGTCGCAGGAGAAGAGGCCTATTCAAGAAGATGAGGAGGATGAGGGGGCTCAAGCTGAGGATTCCTTGGGAGACCGCGCCAGCCCTGCGATGCCACAAGTCTTCGCAGCGCATACTTCTGGTGGGGCTGGCGCTGACTTTTCTGCTTCATCCCCGCAGGTATGTTTTAATTTGTTGCTCCGCTGCGCGTACCTCCATATAAGTATGTTTATGACTTAGAACATTTCTTGTGTTTTGTAGGAAGGTGACCACGTTTATCGCCCGAGATGGAATATTAATGAAGACAGTTCCTTCCAATCCATGGGCGTATGCGAGGACTTCTGGGCTCATGCCGTGCCTCCTACTGAAAGGAGGTATCAGGAGGAGCGCACCCGCGCTGACTTGCTCAACGATCACATTTTCGCTGGGTCAGCTTTCTTTGCTGCCTCCCAAGAGCTTCATCGCGATTATATTAAAGTACGCGATGCTCTTGTGGCAGCCCAGCAAGAGGCTAAGGTGGCCGCCTGGAACCTTTCTGATGCTCGCGCACGAGCTGAGAAACTCCAGGCGGAGCTCAGCGAAAACCGAGCAAGTGCCAACACCGCCTATATTAAGCGCGGGCATGAGCTCCAAGCTGCGCGGGAGAAGCAGCAGTTGGCGGAGGCCGAAGTTGCCAAGTACGCGCGTAGAGTGCGTGTCTTGGAACAGCAGGCTGAGGCGCGTGACCAAGCTATCGTCCAGAGTATCACTGAAAAATCATCACTGGAGAGCGAGGTTGCGCGCCTGAAGAGGGAGTTGGCGGCCGCGCAGGCCGATAGAGATGAGGCCTTGGCGACGGCGGCGTCCAGCCAGGAAGCACTTGGTGCTGCGCAGGCGGAGAAAGAAAAAATCTTGGCGGCAGCAGCGTCTGATAAGGAGGAGCTAAAAAAGACTAAGGAAACTGTAGAGTTATTAAACTCCCAGGTTCCTGTCCTCGAGACGTCTGTTGCTGGCCTCGCGCAGGATCGCCAATGGCTGGTGTCACAGGGCATGACTCGCTGCGCTTTGGCGATGAAATATTCCGCCGAGTTTCAGGCCCTTGTGATGGACTGCAATGCCGCCGCGCGCTTGGTGGGCCGAGCCGAAGGGTTTACGGATGGGTATGAATATGGCATGTTGAAGAAGAACCCATCCGAGTACCCTTACAAGAGCGACGCGGCCTGCGCGGACATGGCCGCGGTGGGGGAAAAGTATATGAATACTCCCATCCCCATCCTTATGCAGGTACCTTGACCTTAATGAGTTTTACTTGACTAATTTTCCAAGTGTTTTGTACTCAATACTTTTATATTGATTTTGCAGATAGCTGCGCTTGCTGACCAGCCCGACCTCGGCGCGCTAAAGAAGTTGCTCGATGAATGCGAGAGGGCTGGTAGCGATGATGGTGGCGCGGGGGATGTTGCCCCTGCCAGCGGCTCTGGCGCTGCGAATAAATCTGCTCCTGACACCGTCGTGATAGAAGACTCCAATGAGGAGGAAGAACTTGACTATGGTCAGTTCGGAGATGAGGAGCAGGCCGTGTCAGATGCCGCGGGAGATAATGAAGGTGATGAAGTGGCTGACGTCGACGTGGAGACTTGAGAAGCCCTTCATCAAATTTTGTATATTTTTTTTTATACTTGTAATTTGTAACTCATCATACTTATAAATTTCAAAGCAATGGAATGAAACTTGTTCTCTTTTTCACATCTTGCGCATTTCCATTCATCTCTTCATGTTTGCTTGTATAGATATAAGATATGCTTGCACGTTAAAATAAGAACAAGGTTGTAAGGAAATTATTCACTTAACCTCTGTTCTATTTTGTTTGTGGTTTCGCAGTATCTTGTTTATGCTGACATGCGCGCTAACTTTTCATTATTCCTTTTTTGCGCGTCGTTGTCGCGCGGTTTTTATATGGAAGTATGAGTTTAGCCATTACATGTCAGCGTGTGTTACTCAGATATCCACTATGATTCCGCGCGCGACCTCGACCTGAGACCTTAACATGATATGGCATGTACTTTGCCTTAGTTGTGTTTAAGGATTTTTATGATCAGGCTGCGCGGGATGTAAGATGGATGTTTGTGAGTGTTTTGAGCTAAGGCTCTTTGTTTTGGGCTAAGGCCCTGACGTTTTTAGAGTTAAGACTCATTAACGTGTTTGAGCTAAGGCTCGTAAGTTTGGGCTAAGGCCCTGGCGTTTTAGAGTTAAGACTCGTTAACGCGTTTGAGCTAAGGCTCGCGCATGTATGTTTTACTTCGCTTTATTTTGCTTTGAAGTCAATATAGTGTTGTCATATTGCTCCAAATTAATAAAGGAAGTGTGAAACATGTATGCAAAGGTAATAGAACAAATATTGAAAGATAGCGCGAATCATCATTCATGATGGCTTAAAAGTCTTGATTACATATTTGAACATTTACATGAAGCATTTTCTAAGCTGTGCCGCGTTCCACGCGCGCGGTATCTTTTTTCCATTCAAATCTTTTAAAGTGTACGCGCCTTTCCCCAAATCTTCTGAAATTTGATAAGGTCCCTCCCAATTGGGGGACATTTTTCCTAGGGGTATCGCGCGGCTAGCTTCATTGTTTCGAAGGACAAAATCATTTTTCTTGAAGTGGCATTCTTTAACGCGCTGATTATAATATTTTTCCAGCTTTTTCTTGTATTTGGCTTCATTAATGATAGCCTCTTCTCTGCGCCCTTCAAGCAAGTTGAGGTCCAATCTTCTTTCGCGCTCGTTATCAGTCTTGCTCATCATGAGTACCCTATGGGATGGGCATCCAATTTCTGCTGGGATCATAGCCTCTGTCCCATAGGTTAGGCTGAACGGGGATTCGCCGTTGCTAGTTTTGCTTAATGTCCTGTGCGCCCACAGGACATTAGGTAACTCTTCGACCCAAGAATGGGATTCCCCCTCCAACCTTTTCTTAAGCCCATTTAACAAACTTTGATTCGCGCGCTCCACTTGGCCATTCCCTTGAGGGTGGTAGACCGAGGTGAAGATTTGGTTGATGTGCAATTCTTTGAGCCAGCTGGATATCTTCCTGTCAGTGAATTGTTTGCCATTGTCGCTCACAATTTCCATAGGAAGGCCAAAACGACAAATGATGTGGCTCCAGATAAATTGCTTCATCGCCTCAGCTGTGATTTTTGCTAGTGGCTTGGCCTCAACCCATTTTGTGAAATAGTCTATCGCCACTACCAAAAATTTCACTCGCCCTTGCGCTTGCGGCAGGGGCCCCACAATATCAATGGCCCATTTGTGGAAAGGCCATGCGGAGGTCACTGGAATCAAGTTGTTCTTTGGACGCATGGTGTTTGGCGCGTAGCTCTGACATGCCTTGCATTTTTGGATTTCTTTTAGCGCATCCAAGTACATGCCTGGCCAATAGTAGCCTGAGCTCATTGCCTTGGCAACCACCATGCGCGGACCAGCGTGTATTCCACAGATTCCTTCATGAATCTCCCTAATCACATAGCTTGCTTCTTCAGCATCTAGGCATTTCATGAGCGGTCCAAGATAAGAGCGCTGATATACTGTACCATCAAGTAGTTCATAATTCTGCGCCTTGTGTCTTATCTTTCTCGCCCCGGTAACTTCCCCTCCTTCAGGAATTCCATTATTGGAGTTATCCAGGATGAAGGGGTTGTATGAATTACAAGAACATATTGCGTTTGCACTGACGGGTTGCTCATCACTTCCACCCTGACATCTTTGCCAAAGTGATCAAAATTAGTTGAAGCCATCTTACTCAACGCGTCAGCAGACTTATTTTCGCTGCGCGAGATGTGTATGATTCTGAAGAAGTCAAACTGCTCAACGAGCTTTTTTGCCTGCTCCAGATATAGAGGCATTGTGTTCTCCTTGGCGTCATATAGGCCGTTGACCTGAGCAGCTACCAAGTAAGAATCAACATGGGCCTCTAGCCTTTTAACTCCAAACTTGCGCGCAATGCGCAGTCCAGCCAGCAGGGCTTCATACTCAGCCTCATTGTTGGTACTCTTGAAGTCCAACCTAATAGCATAAGTATATTCATGATTATCAGGGTCCACCAGTTTGAGGCCTGCGCCGGACCCTTCGCTGTTGGAGGCTCCATCAGTGAATAGCCTCTAAACATCTTCTTCAGCATTTGCTCGCGGAGGGTCTACCTCGCGCTGAGCTTCTTCAATCTTTCCCTCTGGGATTTCCGTGATGAAATCCGCTAAAACTTGACCCTTTATTGCTGGACGGGGCTTATAGGTGATCGTGTGTTCACCTAATTCCAGCGCCCACTTTGTCAGCCTTCCGGATAGCGCAGGACGTCGCAAGACTTGCTGGATGTTGTAACCAGTCAGAACTTCAATAGGATGACCATTGAAGTATCTATGGAGCTTGCGCGACGCGTGTGTTAATGACAAAACTAACTTTTCCATGATGGAATAGCGCGTCTCAGGGTCTGTGAGCACCCGACTCACATAGTATATTGGCGTTTGGATCCCCTTGCGATCCACCAATAATACTGCGCCGATGGCGCGATCTCCAGCTGACAAGTACAATGTAAGGGTTTCGCCAGGAAGTGGAGCTGTGAGCGCGGGCAGCTTTATGAGACATTCTTTTATCTCAGTGAAAGCTTGCTCAGCCTCCGGCGTCCACTTGAATTGGCTCTTCTTCAAGCAGTTTCTCAAAGTGTTAATGAATGGAGTAGATTTGCTGGCGTGGTTCGCTAGGAACCTGTTGATTGACACCAGTCTACCATTCAGCTTCTGAACCTCTTTCATGGTGGATGGTGAAGGCATGTCAAGGATGGCTTCCACCTTTTCAGGGTTCACCTTAAAACCATCCTTAGTGACCATTACACCAAGAAATTTCCCCTCTTCCGCGCCAAAAGTACATTTGCTCGGGTTGAGCTTCATGTTAACTTCCGTTAGGCGCTGAAGAGTTTCCTCGATGTCTTTGAGCATTTGTCTCTCCTCCCTGCTCTTGATCACCAAATCATCAACGTAGACTTCTAGATTTCTTCCGATTTGTTCACTGAAAACCGAATCCATAAGTCTCTGATAGGTTGCGCCTGCATTCTTTAAACCAAAGGGCATTTTTGTGTAACAAAAAACACCCTTGTCGGTCCTGAAGGCCGTCTTGTCTTCGTCTTGTGGTGTCATTTGAATCTGGTGATAGCCTTTGTAGGCATCCAGGAAACATTTGAGCTTGAATGGCGCCACGGAGTCCACCTTTGCGTCGATGTTTGGGAGGGGGTAACAGTCTTTCGGACATGCTTTGTTGAGGTCCTTGAAGTCAATACACATCCTCCATGACCCGTTGCTTTTCTTTACCATCACAGGATTGGCTACCCACGTCTGGTATCGGATCGGGCGGATGATGTTTGCGCGCAACAGGTCCTCAACTTGCTCATTCATGGCCTTCGCCTTTTCATCTCCCATGATTCTCTTTTTCTGGGCAATTGGCTCCACCGACTTGAACGTGTTAAGAGAATGTTGCGCCAAGTCTCGCGGGACCCCAGTCATATCGGAGTGTTGCCACGCGAAGACCGACGTGTATTTTGTGAGCAACCCTTTCATTCTCAATCTCGTTTCATCTGAAATGGTAGCGCCAATTGTGACCGTTTGCTCGGGGAATTTTGGGTTTAAAATCCACTTCTCTGGCGCATTGTCCGCCATTTGAAGTTTCATTCTCCCCTCCCGCGGCGTACTTGTCACTGCGCACAAATGATCGCGATAAACAAATGTTACGCCCGTTGGTGTAGGAAACCCCAAAGCGCCGTGCGCTGGCGACGGTACAGCATTAAATTGGGCGATCGTTCCCCTACCCAGGATCATATTGTGGCATGACGTGGTAGGCAAGACCAAGAAGTTGACAACTTCTGCTCGCTTGTGCTCATCATCCCCCATAGTCAATTCAAACTGAATCTGGCCAAGTGGATGGATGATTTCATTTGAAACACCACAGATTGGTGCGTTCACAATTTCGAGCCGCGCTTGGTCTGCCGGGTCTAACTTTCTGAAACACTGCTCATACATAATGTCAGATTCGCTTCCAGTGTCCACCAGGACCTTTGACACTTCGTAATGAGCAATGTGTGTGGTGATGACGAGAGGACTGCTTATTGAAGGGCCTCCCCTGATTCTTGGGAAGATGACTTGCTGCTCGCGCCAATCTCCGTGGATTTGCGCGCTTCTCTTTTTTGACGTCTGCCCTTGTCGTCCCCCCTCAGCCACACAGATTCTTTTGTATTTCTTGCTGGCAGAGGCTCCTTCCGGTTGCTCATCTTCTATTCTTTGATTTTTCACCAAGTGAGCCAGCCTGCCTGACTTTACATCCTTCTCGATCGCATCCTTTAAATGATGGCATGCGTCGGTGTTGTGGCCCGGGGACCTGTGAAATTCACAATATTTGCCACTGTTTTGCGGTCCCTTATAGTGTAGTTGCTTGGGGGGCTTGAATTGGACATTCTCAGTACTTAACACCTGTGAAGGTGTTTTAGTGAGGGGTGTCCATATTCTTGGCAGAGGTCTGCTAGGATCTCTGCCGCCCTCCCTCTTGTCACCCTCCCCGCGATTACGAACTTCTTTTTGGGGCTGGGGTGAGGTTGGTTGCGCTTGTTTTTCCGCGGAAGAAAAACTTGTTGGCTGCAACCTGGACCATACAGAGTTCTGTTTGGCCCTCTTCTCTTTGCTGCGCGGTGATTCTGCCTGATGCGCTCTTTCTCTTGCCCTGTCTTGGGCAATCTGTTTCTCATTTCTCGCGAAAACTCGCGATGCCTCCATTAACTTGGCCCACGTGGTGGGCATGCCATCTTTGCTTACGAGAGCCCGGCGGAGTTGATCACTGCGCGCGCCTTGTATAAAGGCCACGCGCAGGAGCTGCTCAGTTATACCCCCGATTGCCAGGGATTCCTGATTGAAACGAGTGATGTAATCTTCAATCGTTTCATCATTCCTGCGTATGCAGTGCATGATGTCATCAGGATCGCGCGTGTGCCTGCGCTGCTGTACGAAGTGGGCTTGGAACTTTTCTAATAGTTCCTCGAACCCATCAATTTGCCCTGTCGGCAAGCTCTCGAACCATACCCGCGCTGCGCCCGTGAGGCAGCGAGCAAACATATGACACCATGTTGGCATCGTCCAGCTCTCCAGGTTTCCCGTGTTGTAAAAGCCTTGCAAAAAATCGTCTGGATCTGTCGTGCCGTCATACTTACCCAGACCACTTGGCATCTTGGTCTTGTGCTGGATGGGAGCCTGCGCGATGCGCGCAGTGAACTTTGAGTGTTTCACCAAGATGGCCGGTCTGTAAGGTGTGGTTACGTCCACTTGCCCTCTGACTGGTGGGCTGTACGGCATGTGCAGATCCGGATCGGCTCTGGCTCCAGGCGCCATGTTCACAGGCGCGCGGAGTTGTGAGCCTCCTGCATGAGTATCCCGCGTCTTCCTCATGCTATGCACTTCTTCATCACTGAACTCAGTGTGTGCAGTGTGAATAGAATGTCCTTCTTCCGGCGCGCGCGGCCTTTTTGTAGTCTGTTTATCAAACGCTTGCCTTTGTGTTTGGTCGGCTAGCTTCTTCTGTTTGACCATTTCAGTGTACTTTTCCATCAGACGCCGCTGCTCGTTTATGAGCCATTCATTTGGATCATTTGTTTCTTCTTATGGACCCATTGGTCCTTTTAGTTTCGCGCCGGCCATATTTTGTAACGTGAGATCGTCTGGAGGAGTTTCAGTCTGGCCGTGAGGGGTTGTGACGAAGGGACGGTTGCTGGTGGTACGCGTAGAATCACGCGGAACCCTCAGAACCTGCTGTCCGTCGTTAACACCCTCACGTTCAATATCCTCCAGAGCTTGATCAACGTTACGAACTCCAGAAACCATGGTGATTGATTTTTTTTTTATAGATCTGATGAGATCTGATTGCCGTTTGTAACAGTGGATGGCGCCAATGAAGAAACGTGGATCTACTCACTGGTAGCAGATCTACTTTCCTCGGGTGTGATTATACTATTTCACCGATGATTCTTCTGGGTCTGTGTTCTTCCACCTACAAAATGAACAGCGCCGTTACTTACCCCTCAGAAAGGGACAGAGGGGTCCTCTTTGGGGTAACCCTCCGGCGTGAGAATCAGTATATTGTGGAGAAGATGATAATGAGTGTAAAAGAATCTCAAGAGTATTGCTGAATAGCTGAATACCCTCTGATTGTGAGACTGTGTTTGTATGTAACTGACTGTGAGTGAATGTGATTCAATATGATTGAATGTGTTATCACTGCTTGTAACTGTCAATGATTGAGTATGAATGTGTCATCAAAGTGGAGTTGATGCTGTATTTATAGTGCTAAGGTTACCACCGGTTGGGCTCAACCTCGTTGGCTTCCTCCAATCGCACTGCGCCACGTGTCCTCTGGGACACCTGGCGCTTTCTCGTTGGTTGTAATCACGTGGTAACACATGTGTCATGCTGAGTTGTCGACCTTTCATTTGGCAGCTGTCAACATCAGCATATTCTTTCTCCTTAAAAAGATGCCTTCTGGAAGGTTGTCTGACGTGCACAATCAAGGTTGCCCTAATCCTGATTTGGATAAGGACGAGGTTGATTATGCGCACGTGTGATATGCGCCCATCCTGAGGATGCGCGAGGTCTTCTCTTTATTCTCACGCGCAGATATTTCATGCGCAGATGTGATATGCACGAGCATGTGATATGCGCCGCGCGCTGATGCGCTGCGCGCATATGTGATGCGCGAGCATGTGTGTCTGGGCAGATGTGATATGCACGAGCATGTGATATGCGCCGCGCGCTGATGCGCCGCGCGCATATGTGATGCGCGAGCATATGTGTGCCTGGGCATATGATGCCTGAGCATGTTTTGTATGCGCCATGCGCATAGGTTTTTGGCTTTGTGCCTTCATAATGTCTTTATCTTGTGGGTTGACCCGCCTTGCTCGGTGTTGAGGCGGGTACATACCTCTTCAACTAATAAAAAACAAAGTCTAATACAATTATACAAACAAAAAATAATAATAATAGTAACTAATAAAATACAAAGTCTAATACAATTATACAAACAAAAAATAATAATAATAGTAACTAATAAAATACAAAGTCTAATACAATTATACAAACAAAAAATAATAATAATTAATGAAAAATCGTCGACAGCAGGATTCAAACCTGCGCAGGCAGAGCCCAACAGATTTCGAGTCAGTCTCCTTAACCACTCGGACATATCGACACATTTAATTATATCTATACATACAATTTAAAGAATTAAGAAAATTATTCTGGGTCTGGTCCAATGGGCTTCAGCCCATCCTTGTAGGATGGAACTTGACTACATCTGATTACAATTTTTTTTTTATTTTGTCTCTCACTTTTCTATATGATTCATACATGTCTATACTTAATACATTACTGTCGGTCGTGGGGCTTATGTCGCGTAGACCTTCTAACGTGTTTATAATTGTTTACAATCTTCTGCCCTGGCTCGAAAGAACAAAAACCTACACACCACCACTGTTGAGACCATCAAGTCGACTAGTTGTATTCTCTTAGCGTTGTTGTATAGACCCAACTCTAAGTACACGAGTTTTTGTAGCGACAACAACAAAGTATAGCTAGGTTTTGGATCAATGGAATTTACAACAAAATGTGCATATTAACTAACACAAGTACACAACAAAAAGATCCTTAAAACATAAAACGAACTTCTTCATTGATATTAACTAACACAAACTTGCTTTTCAAGCTTAACTTAAATGCATAACATTCAAAAATCATTGTTGAAGTTTGAATGTTTAAATCTAGAACAAACTATGTTATAGTAGTTAACTTAACACTACGTAATTGATTAAAATTTATAGGCAAATGGCATGTTGTGCTCGTTTTCACCCCGAAAGCAAACACCGCTCGAGTTTGCCTCCTTGAAAGAATTGGTGTCAAGTAGATGTTTTTCACAAGCTTGTATTTTGATTCCTCCCTTGTAGGCTTTGCGTATATATCCAACAAAATTCTGGTAATCCTGTATCATTAGTTGTATTTATGTGTTAGTACAATTATCATTACTATTAATATATAAGGGGTGATTAGCACATGATCAACTTTAAGTGGAGAACTGTAATAAACACTTGTACCTACTATTGAGTATATATGGTGAGAGAGAGAAAACTTAACCGTCTTTTGTATCATATTTAATGTAGTAAATACATGTGTTTATTGTTGTTTTTGTGGATCTCTACTTGATTCCATATATATAATTCAATTAAATTTGATGTAAATGATAAAAGAGTAGGTAAAAGATAACCTCTTGAAGAGGGTAATTGTTCACAAGGACCCATGGAACAAATCTATGAGGGGGGTTGAGATTGTTTGTCTCACGAGCAAACTTTACTTCAAGCTGCATCACATGATCAAAAAACACAAATCATATTTATTATAAGTTTTAAGCAGTAATTACACCAATAATAATACTTATTAAACAAACTATCATATATAATTTGTCAAACTAAATGAAAAATCACATAAAAAACCATTTTGATTAAACGTATTACCCAAAAATATCTGCTAAACCTTTTAACTTTATCTTATTGTTACTAGTGGCTAACTTCTACGCAAAAAGAAAAAAAAAAATTCCCATGTGTCTGGTATTGATTGGTTTTTTTATATTAAAAAAAAGGTCCACGTGCTCGGTATTGATTAGGTTTCTCTATATTCAAATCCAAAGATTTTGTATTGGTTAACTTCAAGTTTTTAAAAATATTATGGCTATTTTGGTAACATGTTTAATCAAAATGACTATTCACAATTCACAAATGGTTAATTTAGCTTATAAATTGCAATGCAAACATAGTCATGTGTTAAAAAGTGATTTTACACTAATTCCTTTCAAAATGGAAAGAAAGAAAGGAAAGGAAAACATTTTCATTCCTTTCTTTTCTTTTTATATCCTTTCCTTCCGACTAATTCCTTTCAAAATGGAAAGAAAGATTTTACACTACAAAAGCCTCAACTTTTTTTTTTCTTTTCTTTCCTTTTTCCCTTTAAATGAAACTGGGGAACACACTTTTTGTTATTTTCTTCCTTAAATGAAACTCGGGAACACACCTCTTCCTTTCTTTCCATCCCTTTCCTTTCCTTTCTTAAGTTGAACTCGAGAACAGGTAAAATGATGAAAAAAAAATGAGAATTAAAACTACTTACATCAAAAACCTTTCTACTTTGGTAGCAATCCATGATGGGGTTTGGGTATATTTTGAGTGAATTCATACATGATTTCCACTCACTATGCCTTCCTTGCAAATTCAGGTTCTCAATACACTCAATCAACTTAAACCTTAATCCCTGTGGTTAGTGACATATCAGTCATTAGAAACTTGAACCCTCATCCTTAAAAAAACATAAATAAAAAATATAATTATAATAAAACATTAATCATACATTTTGAGGCAACAAGTCAATAGCACAAGCTTCTACTATGTCATCATGCATTCATCAGGACCATGCTACAAAATCAATAGTTCATTAAACTTGTAACTTGTAAGTTGTAATCACTGTCACAACATGTACCTTATGCATTAAAAGTTGTACCTACCTAGCAAATCCAAGCATTGTTAGGAGCAAATTGAGTATTACCCCAAGGAACCATCTTGAGGTCAACAATGGAGATAAGGTTCCATTCATACAAAGCTTTTCCAAGCTGATTCACAATGAAATTAGCACAATATGGGCATAAAGATTCATAGTACAATGAGACCTTCACTTTATCACCATGTGATTTTGACATTGCCAACAAGAAGATCAATACTAGAATCTTGTAACAGGAAGCCATAGCTTATGTTAGAGACCAAATGCATATGATATCTTTGCCTGCCTTTTATACATGTGGTTATCAATATCTCCCATATTTTGCTTTCTTGGGGTAAACAACCTTTTTTGGTTGTAAAATAATTGAGTATGGTGTGGATGACACTATGGCAGCTTTGAATACATAATGTGTAAGTTTTTATTGCACAAGATAAGGTATATTTCATGAGTTCCTAGGTAAATGGTTTTGGATATGGTAATATTTAAATCTTTTTTTACAAACATATCTAAAGAAAGTTATTATGTATCAATTGTAACTTAGCAATTGAATCATATTAAGCTCGTCGATCACGTGAGAGATAAATCAAATTTATTGATTGACGTGTTCAAATGATGGTCATTGATCTAGCAAAACAGAAACTTTCTTTTGATAAGCAGGTTTGTTAAGAGAATTAGCTTTTAAATTTTAGTTTTAAAAGCTAGACGAAATATACAAGTATTATTATTGTTATTTATTAGTACTACTAGGAATGATAAAACGTGGAAAAAGCATGCAACATGTACTGATATCATTGCATGTGATGTGTTGAAGTCTTGAAGAAGGCATGGGACATTTGAAAACGTGAACTTAAAATTACTTTAAAAAAAATTAGAACAACACTCACATCTGATCTACTACTAAATTTTACCCATTCTACTTTAAGTTAAAAAAATGGTGCATAATTTTTTTTTTTAAATATGATTTTGATACAAGATAATATTTATTTACATATGAATCTTTACACACTTTTGATCATAACCAAATATTCAAAGAAGGAATAGTTATTCAAAGAAGACTCAATTTTCTAATTAGATATGAGTGCATTGATGAGCTACGTATTCTAAATCCGCTACAATAAATTTTAATTAATGTTTTGCTAGTTGAGTAGTTAACCTCATTTACTCTCCAACTTGCACTTTGAAGGGTAGGGTCAAATTTATGCTAAAATCAAAATAACACAAAAAATATATAGTTTTAAAATATATACTAACAAAGATAACATTACTAATAATGCATAAAATTACTTACTTTCTTTATAAATTGGTAGAAATTTTATTTTACATCCACTCTTATGTAAAAGCGTGAATAGAATAAACCGGACCATAACAGATTAGGTGTTAGCAATAGTCCTATATTTAGTTATAAAATTGTGTCTCATGTCCGGCCTAATACATCATGTGCTTAAATATACTCATTGTACATTTCTTTTCTTCATTTTTTACCTTGTATAATAATATTCATATAACAACTATTTACAAATTAAAATATGATACATAACTTAAAAATATAAATAGCATCAAAGCATACATATCCCAAAAGAAAGTTTAAACAATTTATGAAAAATTACAAATGCGAGTACCCTCGCATATCACTAACGCTAGGTTGACATGGTGTTCCCGTGAGTGTGAGCCGACATGACTCATTCCCCCTTACCGTTCGCATACCATACCACTCTCTTCCAGCATAAGAAAGGTGTATAGTAAGCATGAGCTTGTTGTTAAAATCACATGAATATAACTTTATAGTGACTGGTAATTGACTTTTTTTTACACTTATAGTACCAGCATTTTTATTTGTAGTGACTACTTTATAAAATGGACCCAACATTTTCCTATCAAGTTGCAAGTTTTAAAGATCAAGTATTAACCATAATTTGTTCTCGATGTATGTAGTTTACAAAATTGTAAACCTTTGTACCGACCTCAACAAAATATTATACAGTTCAATTGTAAACATAAAGCGTATTGAAAGCTATAGTATTTAATGTTTTAGTATTGAGCCAAAACTACAGGTCCCAATAAAACGATTGAGCATGTGAAATTATTAAACTTTAAAGGGTGTGAAAATGAAATATGACAAGTTGTTTTGAGTGGTTAAAAAATTATAGCTAAGGTTAGACTCAGTTTTGTATAACCACTTTTAAATTTATTAACCAAAATTGATTAGTTTACACCAAAATTATCGAAGCTAGCTACTCAGCTAGTTTCATAGAACCAGATGCCTGAAAACATAAAACACCAAACTTACTCTCTTATACCACCAATTCAAACACCTTTAATTAATGCATAAATCTATCTTTATAAAGTGTTAAACTTTACTTCATAAAATCCACTAACACAATTTTTTCACTTGTCATTCAATTAGACACTCTACATACGCTTTAAGTGTACAAGTTTTCATTTTTACGCTCCAAGTGTACAAGTTTTTATTTTTACAATTTTTCCTTCATAAATGATAAAATAAAAAATATGTTGTTGGTGGAAATTGAGCTCAATACCTTACTTTTAAGGTGTTTATGGCTTACCAACTCAACTATGATTAATTAATGTTAGTTTTCTCTTTTTCTTAATTGGTATAAATTCGCAACATTCCATTTACTTTTAAAATGCAAATACAAATTATTCTTACTAATCTATGTATTTTAATAAATTATTTATATCTTATGAATCCATAAGATATGTTAATATGTATGTTATTAAATTTAAATTTTTTATTTTATTTTTTAACAACCCGTGTATCACACGGGCTCTATCCTAGTATTATACGAAAATAATCAGGTTTGTATTGATTATCTAGCACGTTCAATAAAAAGATCATTTTCATATTGACATATTTAACTTGTATAATAAATTAGTGATGTTTAGTTGTAATATAATTAAACATGCGGCTGGTACATGTTAGGGATGTTATTCGAGTTAAAATTGGTTAAAATTTTGTGGTTCGGGTAATTCGGGTTCATGGTTTATATCCATAACTGAAACCTGGTCCAAATCTCTCACAATTTTTTAGGTTTGGGTTTTTTCAAGTTGGGTTAATTAGGTTCTGAGTATCTTAGATGACAAAATAACCAAATAATAAACAAACAAAATCAAAAATTAAAGCAATATATTCATCTTCACGTCCAATCCTTCGTTTCCTTCTCCATTTCCATAGCATGTTAAACGACCGTTTCGACCATAAATAGAATAACATACAAACAAAACCAAGTTTTAAAGTCCAGATAAGAAAAATGCTTAAGGATTTTCAACATAATACCAGGTTTATAAAACGATAACTTTTTCCAGGTTAACCATAAACAAGAAACCAAACCCAATACCCCGTATGTACACTTTTATTGGGTTTCTCCCAGGACATGTACCCGGAACCGGTTCCACCTTTACCCGGCCCAAAACCAGAAAAACCTGTCAAATACCTGACTATACACGAAATCGGTTTCTACCCGACTCAATTTTGACTTTTGTTTACCATACCCGGAATCGGTTCCTTAAAAAAGTATCTTAAAGTCACATAACCCGAAACCAACAGCCCATCAAACACCGGCCCAATAAGCCCAAACCATTCATCCTCCATTTCATTTCCCCCAAAACTCTGCTTTCTATCTTCTTCTTCTTCTTCCTCGTCACCATCGAACTGACTCACTCCAAATTCTTGATTTCTGGTCATCAATGGCGTCAATTAACTTCAACCCATTTGGTGAAAACTGGTTCAAGAAACCCCCAAACCCTTTACAACCCATTAACCTCACGTCTCTTCTCGAACCCTTAAACCCCTTCAAACCCCACTTCCAATCCACCCCACCATTCGCCAAAATCTCACTCCCCAACCCTTTTTCCAGCAAACCCGACACCCGACCCGATTCCCAACGACCCAAACCCGGAACCTACCGGAAAATGCTGGAACAGTTCTACTGGGAGTCCGAGACCCGGCCTGATCACCGCCACACCCCGGAAGTCGAACGAATCCTATCCGAAGACCCGGTTTTCAAAAAGATTGAAAACCCGAGCCCGGAACAGGTCGAGGCGAATGCGAAATGGTTGAACGAGTTCCGGGCCAGCCCGGTTGTGAAGTTCTTGGCCCGGGCCGAGGAGGTGCTTGATGAGATTAATGAGATGGAGTTGAAGGAGAATTCGGAGCCGTATCGGTGGGAGGATAAGAAGTATTGGAAGTCGATACCGAATGTGATCGGGCCGGATGGGAGGCCCATGCCGCGGAAGGCGATTCGGAGTAAGAAGGAGTCGGATGATAAGTTTTGGGATTTTGCTAAGCAGTTTTTTTTCGGGCTGTGGGGGTTTCGCCAGCGCCCGTATCCACCGGGCCGGCCCATTGATGTTGCTCAGGCTGTTGGGTATAAAAGACTTGAGAAAAGATATTATGATTGTAAGTTTTACTGTTCTTGTTACTTATATGATATGAATCTTTATTTATATTTTAGTTTATGCATATTATGTTGATAGTGTTTATAGTCAGTCTTAAGAAGAATAATAATGGCTTGATAGAATGAAGAATGTAGGACACATAATGCTTGTATATTAGTTTTGTTTTGCTACTAAATTTGCAAACTTTGTCTGAAAACTGATCGTTTTGCTTCGAAATTTGCAAACTTTGTCTAAAAAACGATCATTATACATCGATCAACTGATAAAAAAAACTATGGTTGATATGGACTACACATTGAGACCATTGCAAACTTACATTTTGAAGTTTTGCCTTTACACTTGAAGTTTGACTCTTGGTTTTAAATTTGGATACTTTGTCTGAAACCGATCATTGAGCATTGATCAACTTATAAAAAAACAATGGTTGATATGATTGTAAGTTTTATTAGTTTCCTATAATATGAATTTGTATATTTCAGTTTATGCATATTATGTTGATAGTACTGTATTTATAGTCTTAAGAAGAATAATAATGGCTTGATAATTTGTTATGAAGTAGATCATTGTCTTGAATGAAGAATGTAGGACACATAATGCTTGTACATTAGTTTTGTTTTGCTTTTAAATTTGCATACTTTGTCTGAAAACCGATTATTAAACATCGATCAACTTATAGAAAAAAGCAAGGGTTGATATGCACTATATATTGAGACCATTGTAAACTTACATTCTGAAGTTTTGACCTTTACACTTGAAGTTTGACTCTTGCTTTTAAAATGTGCGCATAATGCGCGATGCACACATTTCTGATTTCTGAGCTAAAGTGAGTTTCTGCATAGATTACTTGTTCCTTATGCGTAGAGCCATAGACTACTTGTACACATCCAAAAGACTTATTTTTGTTATACATCAAACTTCTTTGTTGGTCTCTTACTTTTTAGTGTTTAAAAGTTAACAAGTTAAAATTTTAACTATAAGTACCTTTTTAGTAGCAAACGCCTCGCATACATGATGTGTGCGCATCGCGCATCATGCATCGGTTTTTTGGATCAAAACGCATTTGTGCGTGCCACATTTTAAAATTTAAAACCAAGGTTTGACCAAAAAAAAATGTAGCGCTTAGTTTTGAAATATGCTTTTGTTATAGTTATCATGAGATCCGGTGGATGGTATTACAAGGACCGTATAGGAAGAACGAGAGGACCGTGTGAATTAATACAACTCAAAACCGCTTGGGGCGCGGGAATCATTGATAAATATACTTTTATTTGGGGTGACGATATGGACGAGTGGGTCCCGATTGGTATGATTTACGGTATGGAGCGTGCAGTCGCCACTTGGGAAGGTTCGCTCTTAAAATCCCTTAATATTCAAATTTAGTTTCAATGTTCGAATTTAATATTTAGACATTATGTTCAAATTGTTACAGTGAGACTAGGTGCGGCTGCAACGGCTTTTCTTCATAAGTTACAAAAGGGTATACCTCCGTGGGTCCCACTAAAAGGGTTTGAGAAGAAAAGTCGTAAGGAGCTTCAAGATGAAGCTTACGCAAGCAAGAAACGTGATCTGGCTGTGTTAGAAGCGAATGATGGGATTTGGCCTGGTGTTAGGATACCGAGTCATGCTCTGTTTCTTTGGGCTAGCGGGTCCGAGCTCACATCCATTTTGGAACAAGATCACATGCCCAATAAATTTATCCCCAAAGATATGAGGTAATGTTTATGGTTTCTAGCCATATACTTTGAATCCGGTTAAACCTGAACTGAACCTGTTAAAACATGTTTTCAAATGGGTCAAGTCCAATCATCCCCTCAAAAACCGGGTTGGGACCCAAACCGGGTTTGACTTTCTTTGACCCAACCGAGCTCACTATGAAGCTTTTCATTTTCATGTAAAGGGGAATTAGAGACATAATTTGTATTTATAGGGGATTTTGCTATATATATAATAGTATACTCTCACTTATATCTAAATTCTTATTTAGTCACTTTGCTTTAGAAATATTACTATAATCTCTATTTTCGTGACGGTTTGCTAAAGATGTATTATTTTCTTTAACATTTTCCAGAAGTTGAATGGTTTTACTAATGTCTTTTAATGTCCAGTGACCAAATTTTAATGATTTATCTTGTTAATATTAACTAAAGATCAACGGTGACGTGGTGTGTAAATGAGCCGAGCCCGAGCTCAACTAGGCTCGAGCTCGGCTTCTTTTGACTTGCGAGAGCTTGAGTTCAGCTCATTTCGAGCTCTTTTTCTAAAGCTCGAGCTCGGATCAAGAGTCGTTTTTTCAAGCTCGGACTCGACTCATGCTTGACTCATTTATTATTTTATATATCTTTTTGATTAGTTTTATATATATTGAGAAGAACCTTAAGCTAGCCTAAGCTCGGCGCTGGCTGTGGCTCGTGTAGTACCTTAATCGAGCTAAAGCTCGGCTCGTGCTCGGCTATGCAGTGTGAAATTTAATACATAAAAGTCTAAAAGTAAAACTTAAAAATGCGTAAGGCTTGTGAAGGCTCGACGGGCTATATGAGCTTTTTGTACAAGGCTCGACCTCTGGCTTGATAACTAAAAGAGCTTTATTTGAGGCTTGGGCATGGCTCGTGCTTGAAAAGGCTCAACTCGTTTTGAGATTTTTATTGATCTGACCTCGAGTAGCTCCGCTGTTTTGCACCCCTAAATTGGTTCACTAATGCTAGTGACCAAATTTAAAAATTTTTGCTTTATTATTATTATTTTTGATTTATGGTATACAGGAAACAGTTGCAAAAGGCTATTCCAGGTTTGAGGCCATGGGAGGTTTTAAGTGTAGAACAAGCCATGGACCAAATAACATATAACGGTGAATGGTATCGTGAGCCACTCGGTGCATATACAACCGGCCCGCCTTACATTCAAGACTGGAATGAAGATGTTGAGGTATTATCTATTTAGTTCATCTATTTCTTTTCCAAAATCTATCAAATTTTCAAAAAAAGATGATGATAATAATAATAATAATAATAATAATAATAATAATAATTTACAACTTGGATAAATAATGGTATATTCTTGTTTGACTATTTTGTTTGACTATTGCAGGACTTCATTGACTCGTACCAGCAGTTCACCGAAACAATGTGTGAGTTTTTAGAAGAAGCTATTCCCGGGTTCAACAAGGTATTGGATAAAGTAGACGCGGAAGCGGAGGCAAAGTACAGAAGACGAGTGGAGAGTGGGAAGAGGAAAATAGAAGCAATGAAGCGGGCCCGACAACCACAACGAGTCGAGCCCATTGAAGACGAGGAAGACGACGACGATTTATGAGCGTATGTTCTGGTAAACTGTTCCAGGTAATTGTATTGTCACTTAAAATATACTCTGGGTTCAGTTTTTATTGTATGATCTGAATATTGGTTGATTATGTTAGTTTTTTTGTAATATTTTTATTTGGAGATATTATTAGTTAATTACAAAAGTAAAAGTGACACAATAAGTATAAAACTTTGCATACATATTTAGAAATAACTATTATTAGTTTGGTGTATTGGTATTTATTAATCCCAACTAACAACTTTTGGTCGTTGTCAGTCCCAATTAATGAATTGGCTTATAACGATCCCATCGTTATCATATATGTTCCTAATGGTTTGCGACTAACAAAATTCTAATAACGTTAGTTGCAGATCGTCGGAAAAATTGTTTTTGGCCTAAAAACTCACTTTTTTTTTTTGAAAAACTCTAACATTTTAGTCTCAAATATTATTGTAACCTTGGATCGGACCTTTAGGAACTTTTTTCTAGTAAAAGCCCAATTATTGAGGTTGTTGGAACCCTAGACCCATCGTCGGAATCGATTGGGGGTGCTTAAGTGGTGGTGGTTGGTTGATGGTGGCGGCGGTGTTCAGGTTGAGTTTTTCGAGAAAAAAACCAAAAATGTTTTTTCGGCGGCCTGCAACGGCGCTACGATTATGTTAGTTGCGGATTGTTGGGAACAAATACTTTAAAAGATGGGACCGATTCGTTAGTTAGGACCGGCAGCGACAAAATGATAATTTGGATTAATAAACACCAACACACCTGTTAGTTTCCATAGTTATGTTTTTATAGTTATCTTTTGACCATAATCCACAAATACATATATAGATCTTTTATCATTCATTCAAATACAAGAACACAAAAACGTCTCAATGGATCGACTCATCTCTCAACCTAACGACCAACAACCGACCCAAGTAATCTTATCTATCCCACTCGCTTTGACGACCCAAATCCGTGATGCCGTCCTCGAGTCAAAAATCTACAAAGAGGAGTGTACCAACGTAGGTGAAAAGGTTCTTTGTCTATCTGAAATACTCCGCTTATTTATCCATGTCGACGATTCAACTCCTTTCTATGAACGCCCAACACGTCACATCTTCACCAAATTTAGTGTCAACCTAAAGCGAACACTAACTTTAGTCCACAAGTGCCATCGCCACATTGTCATTAACTGCTTTGCCAGCCTTGCCGATTCTACGGATTTCCAAAAAATATCTAACCTCCTCGACAAATCCATCGGTGACATGAAGTGGTTACATAGCATATATGACGCACGTGAAGGTATTGTTTTCACTTTACCGTCAGTTGCTAGTAGCGACCTGATTTTGGCGTGGATTTGGTCTTGTATAGCTTCCATTCATGCAATTCCGTTAAATTTGAAAATAGAAGCTGCATACCAGTTATTTTCGTTAGCCCGTGATAGTGATCGAAACAAGAAAATCATAGTTGAAGAGGGCGGTGCTACGCCGTTATTAAAGCTTTTACAAGATTTAAGAGGTGTGGGTGAATCTGTTGCTTATGACCAATTGAGAGATTTGATTTCACAAACAATAGACTATTTCAATATGTTTGGTTATTAGATTGTTTTAAAATTATTGGTATATATGTTTTCACTTTCATTGGCTATTTTTAATAATTTAGTTGTGGATATATTGGTTTAGTTGTGTTTTATAAATAAAATTGATCTATCATATATGATTAACATTTTATGCTTAATTATCCTCATGATTATTATTAGTTTATGATCAGACAAGAGACATCTACCTATTCTAATAAAAGAAAATAATTGTGACACGTGTCATCACCATGTTTCATCTAATAATTTTCCCCCCACCAAAACTCCTTCACTTTTATATCTTATAAATTAAGATATTTAATTATAATTAATATATATTTTCTATATATAAGTTAGATAAATCTTATATTTAAGTTCAAATTCAGTTATAAAAGTCAACCTAAGTTTCTATATCATCTTCAAATTTAAGTTGTTTTTATTTTATATAAAATCAAATTTATTTAACTAATATAATTTATTTTAATAAACAAAAAGATTAGTTTGTTAATAACATATACAATAATCATATTACAATAGTAAAAAAAAATGAAAACATTATACTAAAAAATATTTGATTTAAATAGTTTCATTTTGGGTTCTCATAGTGTTCCTTGGAGTTTAACAATATTTGTTTGATTTTATTTTCATTACTTTGATTTTGAATATATTTTGACAAGTTTGCTTATTATTTGATTCATATGATTATTAGTTTTTTCTTTTTTTGTATTTCGTTGAATTGATTCGTACTTAATTCTCATATGGAATGTGTTTTTATCTTAATTGAATGGTTTTATTGTTGTTTTCATGTTGTGAAGTTGGGTAGAAGAAGCTAAGCTACATAGTTAACTAAAAGGAAACAAGTCGAAAATAATCTAAAATATGCATTTAAGTGTACAAGAACCTTTTAATATTTTCTATGATAAAAAAAATATTACTTTGTAGTGTTATAGGTTGTATATTTAGCACATTATTTGCGGACATTATGTTATTTTTAAAATTTATTTGATAGGTTTCACTAATTTTAATTTCAATGACTAGTTGGTATTTAGTTTTAAAATTTCAGTAATAAGAATAAGAAATATATATGTAATATATTTTTTTTCACATACATTATATACTTATTGATTAACTTTATTTGTAAATTTATTATTCAAATCATCCCGTGTAATACACGGGGTCTAAAACTAGTGTTTAGATATATGTGATTATTTTCTTGTAGAAAGATAAAATTAAAAGCAAAATCGAACACACCACAAGGTTAATTGGCAACTATATATTTTAACAATTGATATAGAGATGTATTTAAACCGTTTTAGATATATATTTAAAGATTATATATATTTATAGCCATATATATATATATAGTATTTATCCATTGTATGTTTACTATATATATAAATTAATGGTTTATCTTGTTTAATAATTCTAGAAAATTATATACCATAAACACTTTTAAGAGATAAAAGAGGCATATTAAACAGAATTAGAGGGGGTGCTCGCGTGATGTTAATGATGGGATTTGGCCCGGTGTTAGGATCCGAGTCATGCTTTGTTTCTTTGGGCTAGCCAGTCCGAGCTCACTTCAATATTTGGAACATGATCACATACCCAATAAACATGTTTCCAAAGAATTGAGGTAGTGCACTTGAGATACTTGAGATACAAAGATAACTCAAATTGGCTCATTTACCGGTTATAAGTGGGCCAACATTACTAGAGGTTCACCCAAAAAAAAAGGGTTGAAAATCGAAGCCGGTTTTGAACCCGAACTGAACTGCAGTGTTAAAGTCAGTTTGTAACCTTATACTTTGAAACCGGTTTAAATCTCGTTAAACCCGGATTCAAACCGGTAAAACACTTTCATTTTCCCTTTAAACCGGGTGGGGTTGGAACTTGAAGTGGTTTCATTAGACACTAGATTTGACTTTCTTTGAACAAACACAACCTGATTTCAACCATAACCAATAAAAAGCAATAAGAAAAGTATTAAGTGACTGAATTTGAAATTTTTGTAAAAGTTATACAAAATAATAATTAAGTTTAATATTTAACAACGTGAATAAGACAAAATTTACAACTTTTTTTTGGATTCTAAAAGATAAGTCTTATACCGTAATTTGTTATTTGTTATTACAATTATCCGTGAATATGTAAGTAATAACTAACAAGTATGGACCAGCTCGTATATAGTTATTATTATAATTATTATAATAAAGTAGTAAACTAAATTATCCATAAAGCCACCGACCATTTACTAGGTACCACTTCCTTTGCATGCTTTCTGCTTTCCTCGGCAACTTCATATGCACGTGATTTGGTTCTTTAACTTTTAAACCCTTCAAATTAGTTGCATACTATTAAAATAGTAATACTAATAATAAATAAATATTTACATTTAGGCATCTTTCTATTTAAAAATTTATACTGTTTTGGTGTTGTTTGGGTGCCAATTAGATCACTTGGCGGCACTGTATTGGTTATTATTATTTTGTTTTTTTTCTTTTATAGTTCCGATACTGTAATGAACATAACGGACCAAATTCGCGTAGACTCACAACTTTAACGATCGTAACCGACAACATTCGGGTTTTACGAACGTCCAAGTCTACCGACTAACGCTATCCATTGGTCCACCTCAATTTTCATCATTTTTTAGCTTCGGCACTGTAATGAAAGTAGCCTAAACCGACTGAATTCGTGTCGAGTTACCGTCTCAAGGCCCTGCGCCGACAACGCTTGGGTTTTACCACTGACCGGGTTACCGACCAAATAAATCGAATGCTTTAATCTTTTTATACGTTAATTTGACAAATTTATTTTTTGGGTTTAACGCTTAGGTTTATCAACGGTGTCTATATCTTAACGAGCATAACCAATAATGTCTGAACTCAAGTCGACTTACCGTCATAAAACTTGGGGTATTACAACATTGGGTTTCAACACTGGATTTTACCCGTTAGAACTTACGAACCTTTTTATTTCAGCTCGGACGAGACATTTAAATTCTCGGAGAACTACCTAACTTAATCTAATTAATCAGTCAATCACGAGTTGGTACAATACAATGCACCGACAATAACTTTAATGTATATTATTTGTATAATATTAACATTATCTTAATATTTCCACGTGTCATTTTCCTATTTCCCCATAACACTATTGCCTATTGGCTCCTCATAACATTTTCTCCTTGTATATATGCGTGCAAGTTGGGGAACCATGATATTGTTTTTGAACAAGACCATTAAACTTGTGCAAATCCTGCTTTTGATTGTTAATATTATTTTGTTAGTGTTACCAAAAGAGAAATAGATATGGAAGATAGTAATAGTATGATCAACATGCCAAATTTATTTGATGAGAAAGTTGGTAACAAGAGAGTTAGAGATGGTGAAGAGGAGATTCATAAAGGGAGACTAGAAAAGAGGCCAAGTGGAATCTTGGGTGTAGGTAACGGTGGAGATTGCGTTGTAGATGGCGGTGATGAAGCCGCAGATGATGGTGGTAGTGGTGGTGGTGGGATAATTGATACTTTTATTTCAAATGTCTTTCACAATAACAAAAGTGGTACAAAAGATGAATTAGTGGAAGTAGGTAGTGAAGATGAAGACAAGGGAGAAGACTTAGGCGGCGGTGATGGTGGCGATGGTGGTGGTGAAGGAGGAGAAAGTGTCGGTGGTGGTGGTGGGATTGTTAGTTCTTTCTTTTCAAATATATTTCATCATAACGAAAGTGTAGATGGTGGTAGTGATCAAGTGAAATATAATCATTTAGTTAATGAAGTTGATGATAAAACCGAATGCTTAGGTGGCGGTCCTGGTAATGGAGGCGGCGGCGGCGGCGGTGAACAGGAGGATGTTAAGAAAGATGAAGAAGTTGATTTGTCTCGTAAAGATCCAAAAGGTATATATAATATAATAACTCTTGTTTTAATCACTAATTAACTAGATGTTTTTCTCTTGTATAAATACTTATAGTTGTTATATGTTAATAATCTTGTGCACAAATGATGCAACAGGACCTACATCAAAGTTGAAGCCAGATGATTATGCAGAGAGAGTGTTTTTCCTAAATAATAACTAAAGTTAACACACAAGAAGTCAGCAATACCAATAATACCAATAGTTGATAATTTTATTTTGACTACTGTTAGAAAATTGGTTTCGAATGAAAAACATACTTCCTTATGTAATTCATAATCCAATAAGTAGATTCATAATTTATGATATATAATTGCTTCCTTCAATTCAGTTCTTCTTATGTTGGGCCTATTGTTTAAATGTTTAAGATAAGGTATATCGTTGTTATATATTGTCTTAGACGACCACAAAGGTTGGGTTGGTTATTCTTGTCCTCCATATATGTTTTATAACTTTGCGGGGAGATCGTGAATTATGGGAGGGGTGACGACAATGTTGTCTTATATTGCGCTCTGTTACTGAAGGAACGTGGATCTCCTCGCTGGTAGCAGATCTACTTTCCTCGGGTGTGATTATACTATTTCACCGATGGTTCTTCTGGGTCTGTGTTCTTCCACCTACAAAATGAACAGCGCCGTTACTTACCCCTCAGAAAGGGACAGAGGGGTCCTCTTTGGGGTAACCCTCCGGCGTGAGAATCAGTATATTGTGGAGAAGATGATAATGTGTGTAAAAGAATCTCAAGAGTATTGCTGAATAGCTGAATACCCTCTGATTGTGAGACTGTGTGTTTGTATGTAACTGACTGTGAGTGAATGTAATTCAATATGATTGAATGTGATATCACTGCTTGTAACTGTCAATGATTGAGTATGAATCTGTCATCAAAGTGGAGTTGATGCTGTATTTATAATGCTAGGGTTTCCACTGATCGGGCTCAACCTCGTTGGCCTCCTCCAATCGCATTGCGCCACGTGTCCTCTGGGACACCTGGCGCTTTCTCGTTGGTTGTAATCACGTGGTAACACATGTGTCATGCTGAGTTGTCGACCTTTCATTTGGCAGCTGTCAACATCAGCATATTCTTTCTCCTTAAAAAGATGCCTTCTGGAAGGTTGTCTGATGTGCACAATCAAGGTTGCCCTAATCCTGATTTGGATAAGGACGAGGTTGATTATGTGCACGTATGATATGCGCCCACCCTGAGGATGCGCGAGGTCTTCTCTTTATTCTCACGCGCAGATATTTCATGCGCAGATGTGATATGCACGAGCATGTGATATGCGCCGCGCGCTGATGCGTTGCGCGCATATGTGATGCGCGAGCATATGTGTGCCTGGGCAGATGTGATATGCGCCGTGCGCTGATGCGCCGCGCGCATATGCGATGCGCGAGCATATGTGTGCCTGGGCATATGATGCCTGAGCATGTTTTGTATGCGCCATGCGCATAGGTTTTGGCTTTGTGCCTTCATAATGTCTTTATCTTGTGGGTTGACCCGCCTTGCTCGGTGTTGAGGCGGGTACATACCTCTTCAAGCCCCCCCAGTCTAATGTGTGTCTTATCTCGCGCGAGCGCGGTAAGATAGATATTAGACTTACTGATTTGGTCTTTTAAAAGGTGTTTTGTCGTTTTCTTTGCTGTCTCCATCGTTGCGCGAAGTTCTATCCATTTGGTTGAAAACGAAGGGTTGAAAACGAAGGGTCCAAACACGTGGTTAGTTGGTGGTGACGTGCGCCGTAAACATGTCAGACGTTTCGTGTGCTCGAGGTGCTACAGTTGCCTTTCACGTCCCCTCACACAGCTGTCTTGAACACGTGTCGCGCTCGCATTGGTTAGCACCTGCGAGTGGGGGCGCGTCTCTGCTCCGTGGCAGGTCCGTTACGTTTTTATGTCCCCTCAACAGTGTTAGGGACACGTGCCGCGCCCTCGTTGGCTTACACCTGCGAGTGGGGGCGCGTGAAATCCCATCAGTTACCAATTTTCTCTCTCCTGGGCCTATAAAAGCAGGCCCTTAGGAAATTTTTATCTTCATCTTCATTGTTGCAAATTATCGATTTTCTGTCTTTCATACTCTGAATTGAGTATTTTCATCGTCTCGAAACTTCTATTATTTGCTGCTGCAGTTGTATGTCTGATAGTTCAGACTCGTCTAGCCCCTCAATCACCTCTATTGCCTCTCGAAGACGCCGTGTGAAATCTGTGGTGATGTCGACACTGAAGCAAAAGGGGAAAGGGAAGAGGGTTGTTGAGACCACATCGGAGGAAGTAGGGAGGACCAAGGCCACCAAAAGGTGGAATGAAATCCCCTGCAAATTGAAGCAGGCCGATCTCGACAGCCTCATCGCCTCTCAGGGCTTTCTCCCCCTGTTTGGCTGCATGTTGCCTGGGGCCGGGCAAACGGCGGCGGACCCGCCTGCCGGCTATATATCCCTATATAGCCACTTTTTCACCCACTGCAACCTTCGTCTCCCGATAACAAGGTTTGTGGGTGCACTGCTGAAGTTCTATGGGATTCATATATCCCATGTCCATCCGTTTGGACTCGTGCGCGTGACTCACTTTGAGTTCATGTGCAAATCCCAGCGCGAGGAGCCGACTCCTCGGCGCTTTCAGTATTTTTACAAGCCTAAGATCCAAGACAATTGGATCTCTTTTATTCCTCGCAGTCAGAAGGTGAAGTGCTCCACTGTTTCATTCAAGAGCCTTCATGACTGGTCTGAGAGGTTCTTTTACATAAGGGCTGGTGTGATCCCCATCCGCATGACCATGCGCTCTATCTCCTCTGCGCCTGCGGATGAGGGTGTCCTCAAGAACCCAACTGGCGCCTGGGTTAAGAAACTGACCGCCGAACCATCCCCCGCGAAGAAAATTCGCGAGGAGGCGCTGGTGGGGGTCGGCATGAGTAAGCTATGGGCCGACAGCGCGCTTGAACCCGTTATCCAAGTCGACGGGTTGTGTAAGTTTATTTCATTGCTTTATTTCTTTTTCTGCGCGAACATAATTATTTTGCTGATATCACTTGACTTGTTTTTGCGCAGTCACCAAGGATTATGTCCTTGCCGCTTATGATGAACAAGTGGAGGGTGGCTCCGTCGCGCTTGGCGCTGGGGAGGTTGGTTTCCCAGATCGCTTCGATGACATGTTCATCCCAGTGGATCTGGAATTCGACTTTGACAGTGACGCGCCTGGTAAGCCTTCGCACTTATGCTCATTCCTTTAGAATACCCAAGTTTATTAACAGTTCTGTTGGTTGTTTTTGCAGATGCGCTTGAAAACTACGAGCTGGAGCTCGCGGAAGAGGAGGAGGAGGAAGAGGAGGCGCCCCTACTAAAGCGCAAAGCTAAGGGGAAATCTGGCGCAGGGGCCAGTAAGAAACAGAAGAAAAATGACACCCCTGTTGCTCATCCCCATGCTCAAACGAAGGGACCTAAGGAAACCCAGGTGTTTACCACCAAGGTTTCTTTAGCTTCCCTGCCTGTGAGAGTGGGCAGACCTCCTGTCCACTTGAGGTATGGTGGCGTCACCTCCTCCGTTCGCGCGGCTGAAGAGAGAAGCAGTTCCGCGCCTGCAACAGGTATACTTTGTTTGTCTTCATCTGGCTGAATTGTTATTAAACCTTTGCTCCTTTGAATGTTTGCAGAACCGGCGACGGTAGCAGATCAGCCACAGGCGCCACAAGGTGCTGAGGCTGCGCCGGGGGCTGCTTCGGAGTCCCCTGTTCTACCCTCTGAAAAGGGTAGAATGAACTTTATGGCGATGTTCGCCGCGCGAACAGAATTGCGCCAAGGTATGTTTTGCACATTTGTCTTCTGATTTTTTTCTTTTGGATTCAGTCATAAACCATTTTTCCTTGTTGATTTGTTCATAGGAGTTGTAGCTGGCGTACAAGTTGCCGGTGACACTCCTGGCGCCGTTGGCGGCGCCGCTGGTTCTGGTCCTGCTCCTGCTAGTGCTGATTCTCCCCTTATTGGGGTTACAAAGGAGCAGGAAGCCGTATTGCGCGCCGAACTGGCGGCGTCGAGACCTCCCTCGCCTCCTCCTACGCGCAGCCCTCTCCGCGAGGCTGGTTTGGAGCCCCCCAGGTCGCAGGAGAAGAGGCCTATTCAAGAAGATGAGGAGGATGAGGGGGCTCAAGCTGAGGACTCCTTGGGAGACCGCGCCAGCCCTGCGATGCCACAAGTCTTCGCAGCGCATACTTCTGGTGGGGCTGGCGCTGACTTTTCTGCTTCATCCCCGCAGGTATGTTTTAATTTGTTGCTCCGCTGCGCGTACCTCCATATAAGTATGTTTATGACTTAGAACATTTCTTGTGTTTTGTAGGAAGGTGACCACGTTTATCGCCCGAGATGGAATATTAATGAAGACAGTTCCTTCCAATCCATGGGCGTATGCGAGGACTTCTGGGCTCATGCCGTGCCTCCTACTGAAAGGAGGTATCAGGAGGAGCGCACCCGCGCTGACTTGCTCAACGATCATATTTTCGCTGGGTCAGCTTTCTTTGCTGCCTCCCAAGAGCTTCATCGCGATTATATTAAAGTACGCGATGCTCTTGTGGCAGCCCAGCAAGAGGCTAAGGTGGCCGCCTGGAACCTTTCTGATGCTCGCGCACGAGCTGAGAAACTCCAGGCGGAGCTCAGCGAAAACCGAGCAAGTGCCAACACCGCCTATATTAAGCGCGGGCATGAGCTCCAAGCTGCGCGGGAGAAGCAGCAGGCGGCGGAGGCCGAAGTTGCCAAGTACGCGCGGAGAGTGCGTGTCTTGGAACAACAGGCTGAGGCGCGTGACCAAGCTATCGTCCAGAGTATCACTGAGAAATCATCACTGGAGAGCGAGGTTGCGCGCCTGAAGAGGGAGTTGGCGGCCGCGCAGGCCGATAGAGATGAGGCCTTGGCGACGGCGGCGTCCAGCCAGGAAGCACTTGGTGCTGCGCAGGCGGGAAAAGAAAAAATTTTGGCGGCAGCAGCGTCTGATAAGGAGGAGCTAAAAAAGACCAAGGAAACTGTTGAGTTATTAAACTCCCAGGTTCCTGCCCTCGAGACGTCTGTTACTGGCCTCGCGCAGGATCGCCAATGGCTGGTGTCACAGGGCATGACTCGTTGCGCTTTGGCGATGAAATATTCCGCCGAGTTTCAGGCCCTTGTGATGGACTGCAATGCCGCCGCGCGCTTGGTGGGCCGAGCTGAAGGGTTTACGGATGGGTATGAATATGGCATGCTGAAGAAGAACCCATCCGAGTACCCTTACAAGAGCGACGCGGCCTGCGCGGACATGGCCGCGGTGGGGGAAAAGTATATGAATACTCCCATCCCCATCCTTATGCAGGTACCTTGACCTTAATGAGTTTTACTTGATTAATTTTCCAAGTGTTTTGTACTCAATACTTTTCTATTGATTTTGCAGATAGCTGCGCTTGCTGACCAGCCCGACCTCGGCGCGCTAAAGAAGTTGCTCGATGAATGCGAGAGGGCTGGTAGCGATGATGGTGGCGCGGGGGATGTTGCCCCTGCCAGCAGCTCTGGCGCTGCGAAAAAATCTGCTCCTGACACCGTCGTGATAGAAGACTCCAATGAGGAGGAAGAACTTGACTATGGTCAGTTCGGAGATGAGGAGCAGGCCACGCCAGATGCTGCGGGAGATGATGAGGGTGATGAAGTGGCTGACGTCGACGTGGAGACTTGAGAAGCCCTTCATGAAATTTTATAATTTTTTTTTTATACTTGTAATTTGTAACTCATCATACTTGTAAATTTCAATGCTATGGAATGAAACTTGTTTTCTCTTTTTACATCTTGCGCATTTCCATTCATCTCTTCATGTTTGCTTGTATAGATATAAGATATGCTTGCACGTTAAAATAAGAACAAGGTTGTAAGGAAATTATTCACTTAACCATAGTCCTATTTTGTAAGTGGTTTCGCAGTATCTTGTTTATGCTGACATGCGCGATAACTTTTCACAATTCCTTTTTCGCTGGTCGTTGTCGCGCGGTTTTATATGGAAGTATGAGTTTTAGCCATTACATGTCAGCATGTGTTTCTCAGATACCCACTATGATTCCGAGCGCGACCTCGACCTGAGACCTTAACAACTATAATATGGCACGTACTTTGCCTTAGTTGTGTTAAAGGATTTTTATGATCAGGCTACGCGGGATGTAAGATGGATGTTTGTGAGTGTTTTGAGCTAAGGCTCTTTGTTTTGGGCTAAGGCCCTGACGTTTTAGAGTTAAGACTCATTAACGTGTTTGAGCTAAGGCTCGTAGGTTTGGGCTAAGGCCCTGACGTTTTAGAGTTAAGACTCGTTAACGCGTTTGAGCTAAGGCTCGCGCATGTATGTTTTACTTCGTTTTATTTTGTTTTGAAGTCAATATAGTGTTGTCATATTGCTCCAAATTAATAAAGGAAGTGTGAAACATGTATGCAAAGGTTATAGAACAAATATTGAAAGATAGCGCGAATCATCATTCATGATGGCTTAAAAGCCTTGATTACATATTTGAACTTTTACATGAAACATTTTCTAAGCTGCGCCGCGTTCCACGCGCGCGGTATCTTTTTTCCATTCAAATCTTTTAAAGTGTACGCGCCTTTCCCCAAATCTTCTGAAATTTGATAAGGTCCCTCCCAATTGGGGGACATTTTTCCTGGGGGTATCGCGCGGCTAGCTTCATTGTTTCGAAGGACAAAATCATTTTTCTTGAAGTGGCATTCTTTAACGCGCTGATTATAATATTTTTCCAGCTTTTTCTTGTATCTGGCTTCATTGATGATAGCCGCTTCTCTGCGCCCTTCAAGCAAGTTAAGGTCCAATCTTCTTTCGCGCTCGTTATCAGTCTTGCTCATCATGAGTACCCTATGGGATGGGCATCCAATTTCTGCTGGTATCATAGCCTCTGTCCCATAGGTTAGGCTGAACGGGGATTCGCCATTGCTAGTTTTGCTTAATGTCCTGTGCGCCCACAGGACATTAGGTAACTCTTCGACCCAAGAATGGGATTCTCCCTCCAACCTTTTCTTCAGCCCATTTAACAAACTTTGATTCGCGCGCTCCACTTGGCCATTCCCCTGAGGGTGGTAGACCGAAGTGAAGATTTGGTTGATGTGCAATTCTTTGAGCCAGCTGGATATCTTCCTGTCAGTGAATTGTTTGCCATTGTCGCTCACAATTTCCATAGGAAGGCCAAAACGGCAAATGATGTGGCTCCAGATAAATTGCTTCATCGCCTCAGCTGTGATTTTTGCTAGTGGCTTGGCCTCAACCCATTTTGTGAAATAGTCTATCGCCACTACCAAAAATTTCACTCGCCCTTGCGCTTGCGGAAGGGGCCCCACAATATCAATGGCCCATTTGTGGAAAGGCCATGCAGAGGTCACCGGAATCAAGTTGTTCTTTGGCCGCATGGTGTTTGGCGCGTAGCTCTGACATGCCTTGCATTTTTGTATTTCTTTTAGCGCATCCAAGTACATGCCTGGCCAATAGTAGCCTGCGCTCATTGCCTTGGCAACCACCATGCGCGGGCCAGCGTGTATTCCGCAGATTCCTTCGTGAATCTCCCTAATCACATAGCTTGCGTCTTCAGCATCCAGGCATTTCATGAGCGGTCCAAGATAAGAGCGTCGATATAATGTACTCTCAAGTAGTTCATAGTTCTGCGCCTTGTGTCTTATCTTCCTCGCCTGCGCGCGATCGTCCGGTAACTTCCCCTCCTTCAGGAATTCCATTATTGGAGTTATCCAGGATGAAGGGGTTGTATGAATTACAAGGACCGAATGCGTTTGCACTGACGGGCTGCTCATTACTTCCACCCTGACATCTTTGCCAAAGTGATCAAAATTAGTTGACGCCATTTTACTCAACGCGTCAGCGGATTTGTTTTCGCTGCGCGAGATGTGTATGATTCTGAAGAAGTCAAACTGCTCAACGAGCTTTTTTGCCTGCTCTAGATATAGAGGCATTGTGTTCTCCTTGGCATCATATAGGCCGTTGACCTGAGCAGCTACCAAGTAAGAATCAACATGGGCCTATAGCCTTTTAACTCCAAACTTGCGCGCAATGCGCAGACCAGCCAGCAGGGCTTCATACTCTGCCTCATTGTTGGTACTCTTGAAGTCCAACCTAATAGCATAAGTATATTCATGATTATCAGGGTCCACCAGTTTGAGGCCTGCGCCGGACCCTTCGCTGTTGGAGGCTCCATCAGTGAATAGCCTCCAAACATCTTCTTCATCATTTGCTCGCGGAGGGTCTACCTCGCGCTGAGCTTCTTCAATCTTTCCCTCTGGGATTTCCGTGATGAAATCCGCTAAAACTTGACCCTTTATTGCTGGACGGGGCTTATAGGTGATCGTGTGTTCACCTAATTCCAGCGCCCACTTTGTCAGCCTTCCGGAGAGCGCAGGGCGTCGCAAGACTTGCTGGATGTTGTAACCAGTCAGAACTTCAATAGGATGACCATTGAAGTATCTATGGAGCTTGCGCGACGCGTGTGTTAGTGACAAAACTAACTTTTCCATGATGGAATAGCGCGTCTCAGGGTCTGTGAGCACCCGACTCACATAGTATATTGGCGTTTGGATCCCCTTGCGATCCACCAATAATACTGCGCCGATGGCGCGATCTCCAGCTGACAAGTACAATGTAAGGGTTTCGCCAGGAAGTGGAGCTGTGAGCGCGGGCAGCTTTATGAGACATTCTTTTATCTCAGTGAAAGCTTGCTCAGCCTCAGGCGTCCACTTGAATTGGCTCTTCTTCAAGCAGTTCCTCAAAGTGTTAACGAATGGAGTAGATTTGCTGGCGTGGTTCGCTAGGAACCTGTTGATTGACACCAATCTACCATTCAGCTTCTGTACCTCTTTCATGGTGGATGGTGAAGGCATGTCAAGGATGGCTTCCACCTTTTCAGGGTGCACCTTGAAACCATCCTTAGTGACCATTACACCAAGAAATTTCCCCTCTTCCGCGCCAAAAGTACATTTGCTCGGGTTGAGCTTCATGTTAACTTCCGTTAGGCGCTGAAGAGTTTCCTCGATGTCTTTAAGCATTTGTCTCTCCTCCCTGCTCTTGATCACCAAATCATCAACGTAGACTTCTAGATTTCTTCCGATCTATTCACTGAAAACTGAATCCATAAGTCTCTGATAGGTTGCGCCTGCATTCTTTAAACCAAAGGGCATTTTTGTGTAACAAAAAACACCCTTGTCGGTTCTGAAGGCAGTCTTGTCTTCGTCCTGTGGTGCCATTTGAATCTGGTGATAGCCTTTGTAGGCATCCAGGAAACATTTGAGCTTGAATGGCGCCACGGAGTCCACCTTTGCGTCGATGTTTGGGAGGGGGTAACAGTCTTTCGGACATGCTTTGTTGAGGTCCTTGAAGTCAATACACATCCTCCATGACCCGTTGCTTTTCTTTACCATCACAGGATTGGCTACCCACGTCTGGTATCGGATCGGGCGGATGATGTTTGCGCGCAACAGGTCCTCAACTTGCTCATTCATGGCCTTCGCCTTTTCATCCCCCATGATTCTCTTTTTCTGAGCAATTGGCTCCACCGACTTGAACGTGTTAAGAGAATGTTGCGCCAAGTCTCGCGGGACCCCCGTCATATCGGAGTGTTGCCACGCGAAAACCGACGTGTATTTTGTGAGCAACCTTTTCATTCTTAATCTCGTTTCGTCTGAAATGGTAGCGCCAATTGTGACCGTTTGCTCGGGGAATTTTGGATTTAAAATCCACTTCTCTGGCGCATTGTCTGCCATTGGAAGTTTCATTCTCCCTTCCCGCGGCGTACTTGTCACTACGCACAAATGATCGCGGTAAACAAATGTTACGCCTGTTGGTGTAGGGAACCCCAATGCGCCGTGCGCTGGCGACGGTACAGCATTAAACTGGGCAATCGTTCCCCTACCCAGGATCATATTGTGGCATGACGTGGTGGGCAAGACCAAGAAGTTGACAACTTCGGCTCGCTTGTGCTCATCATCCCCCCATAGTTAATTCAAACTGAATCTGGCCTAGGGGATGGATGATTTCATTTGAAACACCACAGATTGGTGCGTTCACAATTTCGAGCCGCGCTTGGTCTGCCGGGTCTAACTTTCTGAAACACTGCTCATACATAATGTCAGATTCGCTTCCAGTGTCCACCAGGACCTTTGACACTTCGTAATGAGCAATGTGTGTGGTGATGACGAGAGGACTGCTTATTGAAGGGCCTCCCCTGATTCTTGGGAAGATGACTTGCTGCTCGCGCCAATCTCCGTGGATTTGCGCGCTTCTCTTTTTTGACGTCTGCCCTTGTCGTCCCCCCTCAGTCACACAGATTCTTTTGTATTTCTTGCTGGCAGAGGCTCCTTCCGGTTGCTCATCTTCTATTCTTTGGTTTTTCACCAAGTGAGCCAGCCTGCCTGACTTTACATCCTTCTCGATCGCATCCTTTAAATGATGGCATGCGTCGGTGTTGTGGCCCGGGGACCTGTGAAATTCACAATATTTGCCACTGTTTTGCGGTCCCTTGTAGTGTAGCTGCTTGGGGGGCTTGAATTGGACATTCTCAGTACTTAACACCTGTGAAGGTGTTTTAGTGAGGGGTGTCCATATTCTTGGCAGAGGTCTGCTAGGATCTCTGCCGCCCTCCCTCTTGTCACCCTCCCCGCGATTACGAACTTCTTTTTGGGGCTGGGGTGAGCTTGGTTGCGCTTGCTTTTCTGCGGAAGAAAAACTTGTTGGCTGCAACCTGGACCATACAGAGTTCTGTTTGGCCCTCTTCTCTTTGCTGCGCGGTGATTCAGCCTGATGCGCTCTTTCTCTTGCCCTATCTTGGGCAATCTGTTTCTCATTTCTCGCGAAAACTCGCGATGCCTCCATTAACTTGGCCCACGTGGTGGGCATACCATCTTTGCTTACGAGAGCCCGGCGGAGTTGATCACTGCGCGCGCCTTGTATAAAGGCGACGCGCAGGAGCTGCTCAGTTATACCCCCGATTGCCAGGGATTCCTGATTGAAACGAGTGATGTAATCTTCAATCGTTTCATCATTCCTGCGTATGCAGTGCATGATGTCATCAGGATCGCGCGTGTGCCTGCGCTGCTGTACGAAGTGGGCTTGGAACTTTTCTAATAGTTCCTCGAACCCATCAATTTGCCCTGTCGGCAAGCTCTCGAACCATACCCGCGCTGCGCCCGTGAGACAGCGAGCAAACATATGACACCATGTTGGCATCGTCCAGCTCTCTAGGTTTCCCGTGTTATAGAAACCTTGCAAAAAGTCATCTGGATCTGTTGTGCCATCATATTTGCCCAGACCACTTGGCATCTTGGTCTTGTGCTGGATGGCAGCCTGCGCGATGCGCGCAGTAAACTTTGAGTGTTTTACCAGGATGGCTGGTCTGTAGGGCGTGGTTACGTCCACTTGCCCTCTGACCGGTGGGCTGTACGGCATGTGCAGATCCAGATCTGCTCTGGCTCCAGGCGCCATGTTCACAGGCGCGCGGAGCTGCGAGCCTCCTGCATGAGTATCCCGTGTCTTCCTCATGCTATGCACTTCTTCATCACTGAACTCAGTGTGTGCAGTATGAACAGAATGTCCTTCTTCCGGCGCGCGCGGCCTTTTTGTAGTCTGCTTATCAAAAGCTTGCCTTTGTGTTTGATCGGCTAGCTTCTTCTGCTTGACCATTTCATTGTACTTTTCCATCAGACGCCGCTGCTCGTTTATGAGCCATTCATTCGGATCATTTGTTTGTTCTTCTGGACCCATTGGTCCTTTCAGTTTCGCGCCGGCCATATTTTGTAACGTGAGATCGTCTGGAGGAGTTTCAGTCTGGCCGTGAGGGGTTGTGACGAAGGGACGATTGCTGGTGGTACGCGTAGAATCACGCGGAACCCTCAGAACCTGCTGTCCGTCGTTAACACCCTCACGTTTAATATCCTCCAGAGCTTGATCAACGTTACGAACGCCAGAAACCATGGTGATTGATTTTATTTTTTTTTATAGATCTGATGAGATCTGATTGCCGTTTGTAACAGTGGATGGCGCCAATGAAGGAACGTGGATCTACTCGCTGGTAGCAGATCTACTTTCCTCGGGTGTGATTATACTATTTCACCGATGGTTCTTCTGGGTCTGTGTTCTTCCACCCACAAAATGAACAGCGCCGTTACTTACCCCTCAGAAAGGGACAGAGGGGTCCTCTTTGGGGTAACCCTCAGGCGTGAGAATCAGTATATTGTGGAGAAGATGATAATGTGTGTAAAAGAATCTCAAGAGTATTGCTGAATAGCTGAATACCCTCTGATTGTGAGACTGTGTGTTTGTATGTAACTGACTGTGAGTGAATGTAATTCAATATGATTGAATGTGATATCACTGCTTGTAACTGTCAATGATTGAGTATGAATCTGTCATCAAAGTGGAGTTGATGCTGTATTTATAATGCTAGGGTTTCCACTGATCGGGCTCAACCTCGTTGGCCTCCTCCAATCGCATTGCGCCACGTGTCCTCTGGGACACCTGGCGCTTTCTCGTTGGTTGTAATCACGTGGTAACACATGTGTCATGCTGAGTTGTCGACCTTTCATTTGGCAGCTGTCAACATCAGCATATTCTTTCTCCTTAAAAAGATGCCTTCTGGAAGGTTGTCTGATGTGCACAATCAAGGTTGCCCTAATCCTGATTTGGATAAGGACGAGGTTGATTATGTGCACGTATGATATGCGCCCACCCTGAGGATGCGCGAGGTCTTCTCTTTATTCTCACGCGCAGATATTTCATGCGCAGATGTGATATGCACGAGCATGTGATATGCGCCGCGCGCTGATGCGTTGCGCGCATATGTGATGCGCGAGCATATGTGTGCCTGGGCAGATGTGATATGCGCCGTGCGCTGATGCGCCGCTCGCATATGCGATGCGCGAGCATATGTGTGCCTGGGCATATGATGCCTGAGCATGTTTTGTATGCGCCATGCGCATAGGTTTTGGCTTTGTGCCTTCATAATGTTTTTATCTTGTGGGTTGACCCGCCTTGCTCGGTGTTGAGGCGGGTACATACCTCTTCAGTTACCACGAATGCGGATTGATAATGTACCATGCCAATCACCATATGTATATATATTCTAATAGCTTTTACGTTAAACATGTTAGCATTCATATTTCTTATTAAGTGTTAGTGCCTATAAGTTATTTTTGGACCTTATCAATTTTGTGTTCAATATTAACAATATAATCTTTGTAGCCTAAAGTATAAAACGTAAGTATTGTATAGGAAAAAAAAAAAGAAGACTTGTTCTTTTCTCTATTAGCTAGCAAATAGATATATAAGTATTGTTAGTTCATTAGATTTAACTACGCTATGCTTATTGCATTATATTTCAATAAAAAATAGTGTTTACATAGATATAGATAGGAATCATATTTATTTTTTTTATTTACTCATTTTTATATTTCTAAAAAACATCATCAAAATATAATAAAGAGAGGAGAAATATATTATTAAGTGCTTCACAAAGGCATGAAAAAAGTATATGTATCGTGAAATATGATAAGACATAATAATTTCTTAGAAAGAAGAAAAGAGTCAGACCATCTTATCTTCTCATATCTCAAAAGAAAGAAGCAAATACATAAGAATAATAATGGAGGCTTTAGTAAAGATATAAAAGAAATTTCTTTCTTTTTTCAGAAGAAAATGAGACATGATGTAATGATACCCAAAATACAAAAAAGAACCACTTGTTGAAGAGACCTAAAAGGCTAAAAGCTTAAAAGCATGATGTTTTAGATGATAGAGACAAATGTTAAATGCATTTATAAATAAAATTAAATCCCTTTATATAACAGATAAAAAACATTTTTTCTATATATAGTTGATTATTAATACATACTGAAGAGGTAGGTTCCAGCAGAGCCCAGTTGGACCCGCAAGACTCACCTTGAACAGGGACGTCTGCGCAACGACCAACTGCTTCCGCAGGACCCACCATGCTCAGAGAAAACCTTACGCGCAGTACGCCAGCTGTACCCGCAGGGAAAGCCTCCCAATGGTGAAGTACCCCGCTTGTTCCCGCAGTTGCGGATACAAGCCATCAGGGAAGGCTACCCGCACCGACAGCAAGGCTACTTCAGTAGTCACATGAAGGAATGAGCAAGGCGGGAATACTCCCGACTAAATGAGCCAGTCCGTATGCTTCTGGAAGATCTTTTGTACTATACCTACTAAGGTATGGGCAGAACAGACGATCTGACCAGAACAGCCCATGAACCAATCACAGGGTGACAGCTCACCGACAACAGTACGAGGAGGAGCACCCTCTAGTACTGTTTGTCACTATTAGCCGCTGCCTACTCACCAACCCTTACTATGGGACGTGCGCAACCTACAGTTGGTGGAACAGTGCATAGCCGGCAGTAAAGGAACAGTGTACAGCCGAATTTGTTACTGTCGGCCGTAGTCTATCCACCAACCAGCATGGCCTGTGCGTAGTCCACTGTTGGTAGAACAGGAATACTATTCAGCCGGCTGTACCTTCTAGGAAACCTACCTTCGGCTATAAATACTCCAACACCTTGGAATGGTAAGGACATCATCTGATATCTTATCTTATCTTATCTAGCAATCTCTTAATATATACTTATATTCAGAGCAATCTAGTCTGATTCTCACGCCGGAGGGTGGTCACAAGGAGGAACCCCCCCTTCTCAGTGACGAGCTTACGGTGTCTGTTTTGCAGGTCACCTGAAGAACAACCTTCTCTGCTGGACCTCATCCTCGTGGGAAACATTACTTAACCCCCAGATTATCCGTAATCTGCCCTGGGTCATTTAGTGTTTCTTCATTGGCGCCATCCGTGCATAAAAGCTAGAACTAATTCTTAGTTTTTTCAAAATTTTTGAAGAAATGGTTAACGTTACTCCGGTCCCAAGGCCAGTAAGTGACCAAGAAACCCCGGTGACCACAACCCCAGCAACTGGGAACACCGGCGGTTATACAAATTTTACGAACACTACCCCGGTTACCCAAGCCGGGACAAGTGCAGTAAACAATATTTCACTGGGGTTCATTGATGCCCAGTTGGAGAAACGGACGAAGGTCCCTCGCCAAACACTAGATCAAGTTAAGGCGTGGGCCGACGCACGTCAGAAAGAGTTCCAAGCTGAGTTGGATGAACGCTTGCGTACACTTCAACAGGCTGACGAATTCGGCAGTACTCGCCAATATCTCAACATGAACAGTGAGTGTGAGTACTCAGACGACGAGCGGGAATAATCCGATACCGACGCAAACCCTCGCCATAAGGCAAAAGGGAAGCGTAAGGAAACGGACTTCCAACCGACAAAGGATTTTGGAGAAACCTTTAAACCAACGAACGCGGGGAGAAACCCGCGTGACTTCTCCAAAACCTTTAGACCAACTGCTGCAAATGCAGGAAAGTCTAAGTTTGCAAGGGACATCGCGGAAGCAATCGCCCCGAGAAGTGCCAAACAAATGTCCAACATCGGCACTTATGATGGTCTATCCGACCCAGACGACCACTTGAACAGATTCATTGCGGGGGCAACCGTCAGTAACTGGACGGAACCCACGTGGTGTTATATGTTCCAGATGACTCTGGTTGGAGCGGCCAGGGCATGGTTCGATCGTTTACCGGTCCACCACATCTATGATTGGGCGGACTTTCAGAACAAGTTCAGCCAACACTTCAGCCAACAGAGGAAATATACTAAAGAACAGTGGACGATCCTCAACTGCGTCAGAGAGGAGGATGAATCTTTACTAGACTTCATCACTCGCTTCAACTCCAAAAAGCTGAGTCTGGGCAACATAAGTGAAGATCTTGTTCGCGCCGCTTTCATCCAGGGCGCCGAATACCCAGAGCTTATCCGCACATTGACGGGTAAGGACGACATGCCATCCACATGGGATGCCATCATGACGGCGGCCAAGCGCTTTGCCGAGACGGAGAAGCAACTGGGAAGGGATCTTCCCCAGAGTACACACCTCTACACGCCAAGGACTAGAGAAAACAATGTTCGGATCGCCCGGCAGAACAAAAAGAGGAAGCTAGGTATTTGGCAGTCAAGGGTAAACTTTGACACCTCATCCAGCTCTCACCCTCTTGTTGGCGGAAGAGATAACACACACCCTTCAAGCCGAAAACACCGGTGGACGCCACTCACCAAAAGCGTCACAGAGATATTTGCCACCGAAAAACTACCATGGCCAAAAGCTCCAATGATCCGGCAGCGACCTAATGCGGATCAAAGCAAATCCTGTGACTTCCACGGGACAAAAGGTCATAGTACGGAGGAGTGTACATCCTTGAAGGATATTGTTGAAACACTCGTCAAGGATGGAAGACTTGCACACCTTGTGGCGTCAATCAAGAAGGGAGGAAGGAATGATAACCGGTACAGAGGCAACGGACGAAAGCCCGTTGACATCAGCATCAACATGGTTCATGGCAACATCAGAGGAAGAAAAAGGCGAGCGACAGAACCATGCGCGTGGAAGGAAGCTGAGGTGCGCTTCCCGCGAGTGCCAGGAGGACCCAGCAAGGAAGGCCCTATCGTCATCAAAAGCCAGCTGGGGCACTACATCACTTCTCGCACTCTTGCTGACAACGGCGCCTCGTCAACGGTGATGTACAGGCAGTTCAAGCTAGATGACGAAGACAAGGAACGCCTGGAAACGATCTACGCCTCGATGGAAGGGTTCGACGGCAGCACAAACACCCCCTGGGTATCCTATCTTTCCCCGTCACTCTTACGGATGGGAATCACTCACGCACAGAAGACGTGGATTTTGTCGTGATGAGGAAGCCACACCACACATACGACATTCTCTTCGGAAGAGACGGGATGTCAAGATTCAACGCCGTGGTATCTTCAGTCCACGGCATGATGGGATGGCCAACAGCTGAGGGTGTAGCGATGATCACCGGCATTCCCCAGGTATGCATCGCATCTGTCTCATCTAAACCCAAACCAAAGATGGCTAAACCAACCATCACCGAACCGGAAAGATGGGCCTTCAACGGCAAATACCCTGACCAAGCAGTTTCCATTGGCCCAACAGTTGTTGATCCCATACGCACCTTACTCAAACGCTTATTACAGAAAAACGCTGACATCTTCGCGTGGACACCAGCTGACATGACTGGTGTACCCCGAAGTAAGGCAGAGCATAAGCTCAAGTGCGATCCGGCTGTTACGCCAGTCGTACAAAAGCGCAGAGTAATGGGGCCAGAACAAACTAACGCGTGTAGAACCCAAGTCAAGGAACTCCTTGACGCAGGCATCGTACGCGTTAGCAGATATCAAACATGGGTTGCAAATCCCGTTATGGTACCGAAGAATAACAAACAATGGCGCATGTGCATAGATTTCAAGGACTTGAACAAAGCATGCCCCAAAGATTGTTATCCGTTACCCGAAATTGATCTTAAGGTGGATTCGTTAGCACCGTTTCGCCTTAAATGCTTCCTGGATGCGTATAAGGGGTACCATCAAATCCACATGGCCGTTGATGATCAGGACAAAACCGCTTTTCGGACGCCCGATGGCACATTTTGTTACCAAATGATGCCATTCGGACTTAAGAATGCCGGGTCCACATACCAACGCCTGATGGACAACCAGTTTCATACCCAAATTGGGAGGAACTTGGAAGTCTACATGGATGACTTGGTCATCAAAAGCCCTGACGCAGAAGCGATGTTGAAAGACATCGAAGAAACTTTCAACACGCTTAGGAAGATAAACATGAAACTCAACCCGGGCAAGTGTGCCTTTGGAATGGAAGAAGGGAAGTTCTTGGGGGTCATCGTCACTAAAGATGGCTTCAGAGCGAACCCTGAAAAGGTCGAAGCCATTATCAAAATGGAATCACCTACTACCATCAAACAGGCTCAGACACTGAATGGATGACTAGTGGCACTTAATCGCTTTTTGGCAAACCACGCGGATAAGTCGTTTCCTTTCGTGTCAACGTTGAGGAACTGTTTAAAGAAAACGCACTTCCGCTGGACACAAGAAGCGGAAGCAGCTTTTCAGGAGATTCGGTCACGCTTGATCGAACTCCCAACGCTCACAGCACCAAAAGCGGGAGAGGAGTTAATCCTATACCTTTCCGCAACAGATAGAGAAACCGGGGCAGTCCTGCTAGTAGAGCGAAAAGGCATCCAGATGCCAATCTATTATGTCAGCCGTATCCTAACAGACGTAGAAACCCGGTACTCTACCCTCGAAAAATTAGTCTTAGCACTTATAAACGCTTCACGCAGGTTAAGACGATATTTCCAGGGCCACCCAATCACCATTCTCTCCAACTTCAAACTTGCAAACGTTCTACGCAAACCCGAGTTATCGGGACGCCTAGCCAAATGAGCAATTGAGTTGGGGGAATACGCGATAAGGTATAAGCCAAGACCAGCCATAAAAGGCCAGGTTTTGGCCGACTTTATTGCGGAAGTGCCTGCATCGCGGGAAAAAGAGTGCCAGGAAGAGGCTCAACCCTCTCCAGCACAGGACATCAATGATGTCTGGCGACTCTACACTGATGGAGCAGACAGTAACGAGGGTTCAGGCGCTGGGCTGAAACTAACCAACCCAACAGGCCAAGAATACACTTACGCTATTCGACTGGATTTTCCAAGTACGAATAACGAAGCCGAGTATGAAGCATTCTTGGCCGGGCTGAGAATTGCGTGTAAGATGGGAGTGAAACACTTGGAAGCCCACGTGGATTCCATGTTAGTAGCCAATCAAATCAACGGGACGTACACGGCCGTAAACGACACAATGGCCCTGTACCTCGCACAAGCAAAAACCCTTATGCGCGATTTTAACGATTGCAAAGTCATACACGTCAAGCGTAGTGAAAACAAATCTGCGGATGCGTTAAGCAAGCTTGCATCATTGGCCTTCACCCACTTGGGAAAGGACATCCGCATTGAACTCCTCGAGGCACCTTCGGTCCCGCACAAGGAAATTTGTGTCATCCAAACTGGCACAAAAACGTGGATGACACCAATAATAAAATACCTTGCGGCAGGTACACTACCAGAGTCAAAAACACAGGCAAGAAAACTACGCTGTAAAGCACTGAATTATCAACTCATCGATGACATCCTTTACAGACGTAACTTTCTTGGCCCACTCTTAAGATGCGTGGACAACCAAGATGCTGACTACCTCCTAAGGGAAGTACACGAAGGTATCTGTGGAGTACACGCAGGTCCACGCGCTGTTGTAGCTAAGCTAAATAACGCGGGATACTTTTGGCCGGGAATGCATACGGATGCGCTGGCATACATCAGAAAATGCAGGTCTTGTCAGCTCTACGCACCCAACACGCACCGCCCGAAGAATGAACTTGTTCCAGTCACCTCTTTATGGCCATTTCAGAAGTGGGCCATTGATGTGACAGGCTCATTTCCTACAGCAGCAAGAAATGTTCAGTTCTTAGTGGTAGCCATCGACTACTTCACCAAGTGGATAGAAGCAAAACCCTTAGCCCAAACAACCGCGAAACATATCAAAAAATTTATTTGGGAATTTATTATTTGTCGTTTTGGACTTCCACAGAATTTGGTGAGCGATAACGGCACCAACTTTGCTGACAAGAAGCTACAAAAGTGGCTGGAAGAACTTCAAATCACCCACACTTTTACCTCAGTGGCGCACCCGCAGGGTAATGGTGAGGTAGAAAGAGCAAATAAGAGCATCGTTGAAGGCATAAAGAAAAGACTCTTGGAACACAGGTCCGGTTGGGTGGACGAGCTTCCGCACGTCCTTTGGGCAAACAGAACGCTGAAAAAGGCCAGTACGGGAGAAACCCCGTTCAGTCTCACTTATGGCACTGAAGCCATGATCCCGGTCGAAATTGGTTTACCCTCACCAAGGGTCTTGATTCAGCCAGAAGACAATGATGCGGAAAGACGGTTAGACCTTATGCTAACCGAGGAACGCAGAGACTTAGCCGCAGTGCGTGAAGAGAACTACAAGCGACAAATGCAAAAGTACTACAACACACGGGTAAAACTCTGCAACTTCAATATAGGAGACTACATACTGCGTAACAACGAGGCTTCGAACCAACAACGCCCAGGAAAACTGGCCCCGGTTTGGGAAGGGCCATACATTATCAAAGAAGTTCTGGGAAAGGGCGCGTACCGGCTCGAAAGGCTCGATGGCACTCCCATCCCAAGAACATGGAATGGAGCTCAATTACGCAAATGTTATATGTAGATCAATTCCAAACTTGTAAAGAAAAGGCCTAGAGCCACTTCTAATGGAAATGATTCTCCTTTCACAATGTGTTGATAGCCTTACCTTTATACTTATGAACTTCCCACACTGATGTGCCGGTATTCACCGCATAAATATGGGAAGAAGTAAGTCGTTACGTGTGGAAGGCGGCAAAACCCGCATAAACACAAAACGGTAAAAATTTCAAAAGTTTTAAGGAAAACCTACACGCAGGTCAGATGTAAGTAAAGTTTAGCCATCCTAAGTGCAAGTGACGGTCTTACCCGCACAATCACGAACAAGGAGGCAAAACTTCAACCTATTATCTACCACGTTCAAAGGTTAACTTATTCTGAACACTTTGGAAATTTCAAAGGAAAATATGAGGAAAACTTCCACGCAGGTCAGATATAAGTAAAGTTAAGCCATCCTACTAAGTGTAAGTGACGGTCATACCCGCACAATCATGAAAGAGGAAGCGAAACAAACTTATAATTTGCCACGTTAAAAAGTTAACTTATCTAAGTACTATAGAAATTGCCAAGTTAAATCAAAACATGCGTAAAATAAACAAGGAAAGGAATTAACACAATCTTTATTCCATCAGAATTCAAATATTACAAAGATTGCTGGGTGCATACCCGCATACAAAAGAAGCTATACAAAAAAAACAAAAATCTACGCTAATGGTGGAAAGGGATCTTCAGGATCATGCTTCAGGACCACTTCCACTTGGACCCGCACCATCAGTAGAGCGTGGCGGTTCAAGGAAAGCTTTAAGAATAGCTAGCCCATCATCAGCAGCAGCGACTTCGTTTACCTTCTCCACCACCGGATGCGGGAAGGCGGCATACTGATTCACTGCTTGGTCATAAACAGCTTCAGTATCCACATCATACAAAGGGAAGTTGGAAGGCGGGATGCCTTTCTCAACAAACCCTAGACCAAGCAGGAAGCCGGCCTTTTCCCCATCCTCATGAGAAGCGTTGAGGGCTGTGCTCATAGCATCGTCATAAGACGTCTCTGTGAAGACCCGATGCACAACCTACAAAAAAGAAAAAAATACAAGTATCAAAACCTTTTCTATTTACAAAGAAAAGCGTAAAGACATTATGAAGTTAAACTTACCTGAGACAACGCTTCTCGAAGAAGCCATTCCTTGGAGGGCGGCTTGAGCTTGGTTACGGGCACGTTCGGCTTCACTTTGGTTGAGGTTGGCAAGCAACACTTCTTTAGCCGCAGCCTCTTCAACGCCCTTTAGCTTCCGCTCAGTCTGGTCAAGCACCCCCCTCTGGTCCAGGATCTCTTGAAGCTTCTTCGCGTCTTCCATCGCCAAGGCATCATGAGCCTGTTGGAGCGCCTCTAGTTTAGCTTTAAGTTCCTCATTCTCGAGGCGTAGAGGCTCAGCAACAGCTTCAGCCTTGGTGGCCCTTTCAGTTGCGTTTCTAGCAGTTTCCTTAGCCAGCCGAAGCTGTTCGTTAACAGCTTGGGCAGCCTTGGAACGGGCCTCGAGACGGGCCTGAACTTCAACTTCAAGGGCCTTGAACGCCTTCTCTTTCTCCGCAGCAGCCGCGGAGAGCCTCCTATTCTCCTCCCGGACAGCCCGCGCCTGAGCTACTTCTTGGATTCGAGCTGCTTTTAACTTGTCGTTTTCACGACAAAGCAGCTCGACGCGCGGCTGCATCCGGGCCAGGAGAACCCGAAGCTCATTGGTTAGCCTACCCTCCTGGTAGCTAGCCATGGCTTCCCCCAACGCACCACTGGGAGCTGCGTGACGAGCCCACTCCACGCATTCCACAGGTGTGCGAAGGGTTGTTCCTCGGCGGATGTTCCATCGCGGAACATACACTTCATTGGAATCCGACACTGCAAATAACAAAAAGCAGTTAGGAAAAGATGATATAAAAAAAAAAAAGAGGAGACCAAAAGAACCCTACGCACCTGTAGGGTCAATAACAGACCGATAGCCGCCAAACCCATCACCTGAACCCAAGGGAAATCCGTCCAAGAGGTCAGGTAGATGGGAAGGAGGCAGAGGTTGGCGAGATGCCCCATGCATACCTGAAGGATCGGCCGTCGTCGCCGATGACGGATGAGGCATGGTGAAGGCCGCCGTGGTCGCCGCTGCGGAGTCCGCAGCAAAATTAACCGCCGGCTCAGTGAAAGATGCGGTAAATATGGCACTGACAGCCGGCGGTGATGTCATCACAGCTGGAACAGTTGGCTCAACGGAGTGAGCAACTGAACCAGCGGAAGCAGGCGCAGGCGCAGCCGCCTGGATCGTCGCCTCAGGTAGGCTGACCAAGCCTACTGTCATGGGTCCGGAGGTGCTCCTCCCCGCTTCACCCTGGAATGCGGTAGCATCCACCCCTGCACAAAGAAGAAAAGTATTAATGATGGAATGCTATGAAGTTAAAAATAAAGTTTGTACTTACGGGTTTTCTTGAGCCTGAAAGTGCGGACAGGCGGGGATGAACCCGATGGAGCCGGCCTCTTCACGCCGCTCACCGTTGTCTCCTCGGGCTCTCCGGAGGTGACAGTCGTCGCAGCCTCCGGAGCAGTGGTATTATCACCACCGGGGTTCCCCGCCACCTCCTCGCTCTCGGTCTCTGAATCAGACCGAGGCAACGGATCGGCAGTGGAGGCCTTCGCCTTTCCCTTCCCGCCGGCAGCCTTCTTCTTCCGCACCAACGGAGGACCATATGCGGATTCCTCATCAGAACACAGGATTAGAGGAATTCCAGCAGAGGTTTCAACATTGAGGGGTCGAGGGTTGAATAACGCCTTACCTGGCCGCCTGGCGCTCAGGATCTCGTGGCCTGGCGGGTAGACCTCCACAAACCGATCCGCCATCTGTGCAAGGATGGGCAACTCGTTCTCATCTAGAGCACGAGTACCCATCCGAGCGGGACTATCAGCCTCCCGCGGATACAGGAGAGACTGCAAGTCGTTCCCCTCTGAAATAAAAGAACAGTTAGAAGACAAACATATATAAACAAAGAAGACAGATCGTACCGTAAGGGACAGAATTCAAACCGTGTTCAAGGACGATCGGAATCTTTTGCGCATCCGCATCCTTCCACACCCGGCTCATCCCGAGCATTACCATCCCGGACTCCGCAAAGCGGTAAACCGGAGATTGGACTCGGGATATCTTCGAGAACCATTCCGCCTCCTGGTAGTTGGAGGCGTGAAGGCTGGGGAGTGCTTGCCCATTCTTGAACTTCATGGCAAGGGGGATGGCGCGAGCGGAGATGAAAAAGAACTCCCGCTTCCATGAACGAAGACTGCGCTCGGTTGCGCAAATCTTCAAACCCTTGATCCGGGTTATCAGAGTATACCACCCTTGGATGCACCTCCAAGAGTAGAAGGTCATCAGGCGGTCGACGAAGGGCTCAACGCCCAGAATCCGGCACACCCACTCGAAGTGGCGAATCTTCGCGATCGCCATCGGATGCACCTCGGTCAGGTGCACACCGTGCCTCTCCAGGACACGGTACACAAACTTTGTCAATGGGAACCTAAGATTCCCATAGACAAAGAATGCAGTATATACCCCGATCTTGCCTCTGGGGGCATCATACACCGTCTGATGAGGTTCAGGAAACTCAGGCTCGAGAGACTCGAGCATGAACTTCCTGACGATGTACTGATATAGATCGACAGGCAGAGCACACTGGCACTCGCCAGCAGTACTCTTGTCATCGGCGTACACCCCAGCCTCCTGGGCTGTAGCCTCAAGATCGTGAGAAGACATCTTGCAGATATGAAAGAAGAAAACGATTTCAAGAGAATGCTCGACTGAAAAGGTGAGTATTCACCGGAAATCGTTTTGAAGATGAAAAGAAAAGTGAAAGTGTGGATTACAAAGAACCCTCTCCCCCTTTATATACTAATCGCAATTAATGCGATGAATTTAATGCGGAAGAGAGAGAAATCGAAGGTGCAATGAAACTATGACACGTGGCAAAAAGTAAGCTGGCAACAGCTGTTGAAAGGACGCGTACCATTAATTTCGCGGCCACGCGCCCGAAAAATCGCGCCCACGCGCCTGAAAAAGCGTCTGGAATGACCAGGTACTGTCACGTCACCATAACTTCCTGCACGTCCTGACACAGTCAGAAGAAACCGTCGCACGACGTTTCAGCAGTTTGGACTGTTCTTATCCTTTCACCAACTCTTCGAATTTCAAAAAAATTCAAAAAGATTCAAAAGTAAGCGGGAAAATACCCCTTACCTTGGCAACCAAGTAACCATAAGACGGGTGCGGGTACAGTGTCAAGGCAAAACCCTTCACATACTTAGCACCCGCAGGGAATTGACGCCAGGAATACCTTGGAAGTAAAGTAACCGTAAGACGATTGCGGGTACAGTGTCAAGGCAAAACCCTTCACATACTTAGCACTCTGCAGGGAATTCAAACCAAGAAGGATCTTCTGGGCCATGCTTGCGGAAACGGGAATAACATCCCCGCATGACGGGAACGTCGAGAACTATATTGTTTGAAACTCCAAGATTGAATTGGTGGTTTTATCATAATTGATCACTATGTTGAAAACTACCAAAACCCCATGGAGAATCCACACAAGTGGGACTCAACGCTCCTGACTTGCGAGGAGGTTACAGACCTACCCGCTTCATACCCAAAGATCAAGCAGAAAAGTCGGGAATTTCTGCGTGACATCAGGAAAACCGCGGGAAGAATCCCCACGGAAAACCTTAAAACTAAAAACCCTTGTCAAAACCCCTTGCTAGTTCAAAAGTTCACCTCACTTATTAATAATTCATGAGAAGAACATTGGACTGGGGGGACTTGAAGAGGTAGGTCCCAGCAGAGCCCAGTTGGACCCGCAAGACTCACCTTGAACAGGGACGTCTGCGCAACGACCAACTGCTTCCGCAGGACCCACCATGCTCAGAGAAAACCTTACGCGCAGTACGCCAGCTGTACCCGCAGGGAAAGCCTCCCAATGGTGAAGTACCCCGCTTGTTCCCGCAGTTGCGGATACAAGCCATCAGGGAAGGCTACCCGCACCGACAGCAAGGCTACACGCACAAGGTACTAGCTACTTCAGTAGTCACATGAAGGAATGAGCAAGGCGGGAATACTCCCGCCTAAATGAGCCAGTCCGTATGCTTCTGGAAGATCTTTTGTACTATACCTACTAAGGTATGGGCAGAACAGACGATCTGACCAGAACAACCCATGAACCAATCACAGGGTGACAGCTCACCGACAACAGTACGAGGAGGAGCACCCTCTAGTACTGTTTGTCACTATTAGCCGCTGCCTACTCACCAACCCTTACTATGGGACGTGCGGAGCCTACAGTTGGCGGAACAGTGCATAGCCGGCAGTAAATGAACAGTGTACAGCCGACTTTGTTACTGTCGGCCTTAGTCTATCCACCAACCAGCATGGCCTGTGCGTAGTCCACTGTTGGTAGAACAGGAATACTATTCAGCCGGCTGTACCTTCTAGGAAACCTACCTTCGGCTATAAATACTCCAACACCTTGGAATGGTAAGGACATCATCTGATATCTCATCTTATGTTATCTTATCTAGCAATCTCTTAATATATACTTATATTCAGAGCAATCTAGTCTGATTCTCACGTCGGAGGGTGGTCACAAGGAGGAACCCCCCTTCTCAGTGACGAGCTTACGGTGTCTGTTTTGCAGGTCACCTGAAGAACAACCTTCTCTGCTGGACCTCATCCTCGTGGGAAACATTACTTAACCCCCAGATTATCCGTAATCTGCCCTGGGTCACTTAGTGTTTCTTCACATACCCACTCTCACTAGGTTTTGTTATTGATAAGGTTTTACAACTCTATCGTCCTATATCTCCAACACTAAATTTTGATACCAGATCTTGGTTGCTTGTCAACACAGTTCCCTCCTCGTCCATCATGCCTCTTGAAGTTATCGACATGATATAACTCTTGCTTTTGCATTCATTGCTCATGTCATCATAGCTCAATTGTCATGTCTAGCTTGTAGTTGCCGCTTTGGCCTTAAATAATATGTAGCTGTTGTTTGTTGTCGCAAACTTTTCTTTTGTTTCATATGTTTTTTTTTCTCACAATCATAATACTCATCTTTAACCAAGGTTGCAAAAGTCGTTAGGCATGCCGACTAGGGAGTAGGGTGTACTTAGAGTACATGGAGTCCTCGAAGAGTGCTCGAACTTGGTAAATATAAAAAAAATTATTTTTTGAATATTATATATATATATATTTATATATCAAATATCATAAGTTTACTAATATTCATAACAAAATAAGTTAATATCAATATAAATAAGAAATACATTTTTAAATAATAAAATATTCTAAAAATTGCTAATTATTAATTATAAATGATAATGGTTTTTTAATTTTAGAGAAATACGAATTATGTTTTATTTTTTTAGTTAAAATTGGCCCAAGTTCACCGATAAAACGTGATTCTGGCTGAGATTGACCACCTTTGATCGATTCTTAATGACTAGACGGAGTTAAAGAAATTCGCCTAGATGATACACCTTGTAGCGAGTACTTGGTCTTATAAACATATTGGTCTTATAAACATATATACTTTTACAACATTGGTTTTTAACATATAGTTTCCTCCCATTATAAGTATCGGATAAGATATACATTAGAAAGTTTACTATAGTTATCTATACCATGGTAAATATAGAAATGTATATTGCAAGAAGATAGGTTGTATAGCTGAATTGAAAAGTATTTAGGTAGCGTTTGATATGCAGGAATAACAGTAGGAATGGAATGGTTCATCATGTGGGAATGAAAAAAGTGGTGTTTGGTTGCTCAATGGAATGGAATCATCTATTACACATGGAATTCCATTCCATCAAAACCATTCCTTCCCACCCCCCTTTTTTTTTCATTTCATTCCTCCTTCACCCTACTTTCTTAACAACACCACCACCAAACAACACCCCCACCACTACTATCGGCACCACCACCAACTCCGTCGACACCACCACCACCGTTGCCACCACCATCGCCACCGCCACCACCATTTTCGTCGTCGGAGCTACCACCGTTGCCATTTTAAGTTTTTTTTTTCTGGTTTGGGGTTAAAAAATATAGGAGTGTTTTTACTATTTCTATTTCATTTCTACAATTTTTTTGGATATCAAACAATAAAAATTAATAATTGATTTCATTCCCATAGGTTAACCAAACAAGAAAAAGAAATGGTAATGATTCATTTTATTCTCTTGTTCATTCCATTCCTTTTCTCATTCCATTCCCTCTTCATTCCATTACCTCCAACCAAACATACCCTAAACTTACCAACTAAAGTGAGCCGGCAGCTTCAAATTCTTGCAAGTACGAAGTTTTAAAAATTTTTAGATAGAAAAGTTTGATGTTCAAATAAAAGAAAAAAGATAAATTTAAAATACTACATCAGAACAATTTGTTTTGGGTCATGAGACAGGTGTTTTAATGGTAGAGGCAAAACATCTGAAACATCTAAGAATCCTAGGTTAAAATCCAAAGAAGTAAGAAATTTACGGTTAAAAGAAAAAGAGTTAGTGAAAGTTTCAAGCAACTAATTAATTTAAAAAGCCACAACGTGGTAAATGGGGTTTTTTTCATAACCAGGTCTAGTTTTTTACTGGTTATGCCGGGTTTTTATCGGGTGTTTTGACGAGGTGGAGGTTGAACCGGTTTCAGGTACGGTTTCTCTCAGAACTGAAACCTGATTTGTACTCACGAGTCAGTTATACCAGTGTTGTAACCAGGTTGTATGCCAATCTCTAGCCACATCCAATTAAAGTTGCACAAATCAGGTTTTTCTAATACCCATTTCCCGGATACGAAACCGGATTCAAGTAACACCGGGTATTGGAAAATCGGATATTGATCGTACCCAGGTTGGGTTTGGGTTTGAATATTTACTCTAAAAATCGTAACCCATGTTCCTTGTTTGGGCTGTGTTTAGAACCGAGTATTGAAAAAACTTATTTCTGACTTCCAGGTATTGAAAAAACCTTATTTTCAGGTTTTCCGGGTATATATTGGCTTTTTTAAGGGGCTACACTTTTTTGGGTAGTTTCGGGTATAGATTGGGTATTTAAAAAACCCAGTTTCAGCTATTGGAAAATACCAAGTACAAATCGGGCCTGTATCTGAGAACATGTTTTGATACTAAAATGCGTACCATATCCGTATATATACACACACAAATATACAATTAAAGCCCAACTAGAGTAACCAGCCCACTTAATAATAACAAGAAGAGGCCCAGGTTTCCGAAGTATATAATCAATGAATCTAGGGTTTACAATACAAATCTGACAGCTGCTTAAGAAGAAGACTGCAGTGGTGCGGCTGTAATCAATAACAATTTCACCGCAAGCATGGTACAAATTCTGTGCTTAATCTCGTATTGAAGCTTATATTGGATGTTAGATTTATTTATGTATTTATTGCTGATACATTGAAACCCTAGCTTAGTTGAATTTGATTTGTGTTTAGCGTTTGGATGTTTATATGATCTAATATCTTTGTGATTTGATTTCAAATAAGTTTTTTTTAATTTTATTTTTTTATGAATCTGTATGCTTTATTATGTTAATTTGTTAATACATGTGTTTTTTTTATGTGACAGCATTTTTTTTAAAAATTTGGCTGAAATTGTTTGAAGAATGTGTTTATTTATGTGACTGCATTTGTGTTTATTGGTTTTGTGTTGCTTAGCTATAAATTAAAGATTTATTGTCATGGACATTGTGAAACATGTGTATAAAATTTGATTTGTGTTTAATGCTTAGCTATTTTTTTTGCTGTATATGTTATTTGATTTGAATCTGCTACTTTTTTTGTTTAATTTTGATGTTTATGTTAATTTGTTCATTAATATGTGTTTGTTTATTTATGTGACAGTATTTGTTAATAATTGAGCTGAATTTGTTTGATTAATGTGATTTATTTTAATTGATTGTTGTCTCTCAGCAGTTTTTTAGAAGTTGTTTTTGATTTTTTTGTTTTCTAGGGAGGTTTTGTGTTGTTTCTAGCTTTAAATTTATGGTTAATTGTATTGACAGAATGAAACAAGTATAAAAATTTTGATATTTTGTTATGAAGAAAGTTAGGGTTTTGCTAGTGAAGTGGCTTGAATTAGTGAAAGACAAATCAAGTTTACAAATGCTTGTTTTTTGAATTAGTTGCTTTTTTGTATGTAGCAATGAACTTTTACTTAAGAATGACTGAAATAACTAACAAAGTTTACTGTGTCAATGGCTTGTTATTTCAAGAAACACATAAAGAGGTTCAACTTCGATATGTGTTGCGTTTTGTTTGCGGGATTTTTGGTATTTGTATAAGCAGTTTGATGCTTTGTTTTTCAAGATATACAGCAATGAACTTTTACTTGGGCAATGACATAACTAACGCTATTTTCAATTTATTAAAGGCTCGTGGACTCAAGAAACATTTGAAGAGGCTCAATGCTCCGAAGCATTGGATGCTTGACAAACTTGGTGGTGCTTTTGTAAGTAAACTTTTATACCTTTTACATTTCTTTTGTTTAATTCGCTTTGTTATCTAGTTTTTACATTTTTCATAATCTAATTCGAAATTTTTGTTTTACAGGCTCCCAAACCATCATCTGGTCCCCACAAGTCTAGAGAATGCCTTCCATTGATCCTTATTTTAAGGAACAGGTTGAAGTATGCTTTGACATACCGTGAGGTTCAATCTATCTTGATGCAACGTCATGTTCTTGTTGACAACAAGGTTAGGACTGACAAGACTTACCCTGCTGGATTCATGGGTTAGTTCACTCACCATTTTTGCATTTGTTGTTTATGCTTCATAAAAGTGTAGTTTTTTTAGCGTGTACGATTTTATGCAACTAAAACTGAGCTTTTAGCTAGTTGCTAGACGAAAATACGAGATACAATACACCTTTATCGACTTGGAACGTTTATAAAATCATAGTTCCACATGAATTTTTTTCACTTAAAACATGTTTTTACCTACTAAAACTAGATTGATTTTAACGAGTTTTTGCGTAATATTTGTTTTGTGAGTATCCCAAATCGATTAAGATGTGTTTATTTAGTTCTGTGCTTTAGCTCCTTGCTAAAGGCTCGGCTTTTGGTTATATAAAATTTTGTGGTCATTTAAACAAAAAGTACGGTTAATTGAATATTTTTTGTATGTGAACTACATTATCGTTTCAGTTTAATTAGCTTCCTTTATTGGAAAAGCTTATCTTAAATTTTCTGATTGTTGTGTTGGCTTATGATTGGATCAGATGTTGTTTCTATCCCCAAAACCAATGAAAGCTTCCGTCTTCTTTATGACACAAAAGGTAGATTCAGGTTGCACTCAATCAGAGACGAGGAGTCTAAGGTTTGTATTATTATTCTGAAAATATTTTATCAGTTGAGTTCAGTTTTTTTTGTCAATTTTTGGTTTTAATTTTGATAATTTGAGATGCGGTCTAATTGTTTTCTTTGTTTATTTAAAATGCAGTTTAAGTTGTGCAAGGTTCGATCTGTCCAATTCGGGTCAAAGGGCATTCCATACATCAACACTTATGATGGTCGAACCATTCGTTACCCTGACCCACTCATCAAAGCCAACGACACCATCAAGCTCGATCTAGAGTCAAACAAGATTGTTGATTTTATCAAGTTTGATGTTGGAAACGTTGTGATGGTCACCGGTGGAAGGAACACAGGCCGTGTTGGAATCCTCAAGAACCGAGAAAAGCATAAGGGCAGCTTTGAAACCGTTCACATTCAAGATGCAACAGGCCATGAGTTTGCAACCCGTTTGGGTAATGTTTTTACCATCGGAAAGGGGTCAAAACCGTGGGTGTCTTTACCTAAGGGCAAGGGTATCAAGCTGACCATCATTGAAGAAGCTAGAAAGAGACAGGCTGCCCAAGAAGCTGCCGCTTAGGTTGTCTTTTGTTATAGGGATTGTGGTTTCTTGTTTTTGTTTAAGGTTGTTTTGGAGTATTAACGGCTTTTGTTATGGTACAATTTTGGACTTGTGTTTTGATTTCAGTTGATTTGTTATGAAACGTTTAACTTTTTGCCTTAAGTTTGTGTTAAAACAAGTTTATATTTGATTGCTTCATGTTCTAGGAACCGGAACCCGGTAGGAACTGGTACCGGGTATGGTTAAAAAAGTCAAAATCAAGTCCGGGTAGAAGCTGGTTCTCGGTAGGAACCGGTTCCGGGTATAGTCGGGTTTTGACCAGCTTCACCGGTTTTTTTTGGGTTTTGGGTAAGGTTGGATCTGGCTTTGACCGGGTATTGGTGGAAATGTTTTCACTGGGTATGGATCAGTTCCGGTTCCGGGTATAATTTTGGGGGTAAACCCAAAGCCCGGTCCATACCCTCAGGTAGGGTAGGAACTGCCAAGTCTGGTCTGGAATTGGTTTTTTTCACCTCTAGCCGGTACCTTCCCCATGATCGGTGTACGCCTCTTTCTAAATTTAGCCAATGATCAGTGTATGCCTCATCTCTTTTGTTTGAATCTGTTGAAACCTGCATCCATCGACAGCGGTGTTCTCAACACCTACACGCGACTCTAACCCTTAACCGCAACCTGCAAGCTCTACCCGTGAGGGTGGCTTCGGTGTTCATGTGCAAACTATTGAGGTATTGTTCGGTTTAGTACCCTTTGGTCTTTTATGTATGATTTAGAAATGATTTATATGTATCTTAAATTTTAATTCTTTGTTTCTTATAGTATTATGTTACCTGCCTCATCAACTTATAGATACAAATTTTATGAATATGAATCATTTTACTGTTTATTTTTGTTTGTATATCCATTGAAAAAGAATGTGAGATTTTGGCAGGTAAACCTAAAATAACAAAAGTTGGTAAATAGCACATGCTTTACCACTTGTCATTTTGCCAATATTCTCCTTTTCAACTACCTTCACTCAAGTGATAGAAGCACTTCAAGCACACATTCAAAAGATTAACTTTTTTTTTCTTAACTAATAATGTAAAAACAATTTACATAAATACCATTTTCACTGTCATCATTGTATATATTTAACATAATATGCAACGGTGTAAAAGTAGGTTTACAAGGCCGAATACTTTTCGAATACTCGTTACAAGGTATGTCGCCTAGGTAAGTTTCTGTAACTCCGCCTAGTTACTAAGAATCGATCAAAGTTGGTCAACCTCAGCCAGAATCCGAGCACACCCAACTCCCCAGTCGGCTGCTTAGGGTCCGCCTAACGACTTTTGCAAATAATCCTTGTACGTATTTTATCAGAAACATGGGCGGAACTTTAAAGGGGCGAGAAGTAGGGGTATAAACGAGCCGAGCTGCTCGTGAGCTACTTGAGATCGGCTCGTTAAAAAGTGCGATCGAGCTGAGATAAATCGAGCCCGAGCCTAAAAGTAAGCTCGTTTAATAAACGAGCCCGAGCCCGAGCCCGAGCCCGAGCCCGAACCCGAACCTAAAAGTAATCTCGTTTAATAAACGAGCCCGAGCCCGAGCTTCACTTATCAAGCTCGAGTCAACTCGCGAGCCTAAACGAGCCTTCCGTTTATATAATTTTTAAAAAAATATATTTAACAATTATTAATTAATATGTGTAATGTTAATAAAAAATAAATAAAAGTAACTAAATAATATATATATTATTTTATACATAAAATTATAATAGAAAATTATATAAAATAATTATAATTATATAAAAAATAATTGATAAATAGTAAATGACCCGAGTTTGAGCTTGAAAATCTAGTCACGAGCCAAGCTCGAGCTTTGAAAATTGTGACATTTGTCAATTTCGGGTTATTTTATACTTGTATTCTTAATGTAAACCCGACCCGTTTTGTATCCCGAACCTTTCGATATTATCAAAATGATGAATTGTATGTTAAATATTTGTTTTATAGTTGAATAAAAAAAAAACACCCTTTTCGGTTCTTAAAATTCCCCAAAAACGCTCAAAACGAACTCCAGGGACTAAAACTACCAAAATGGAGACTTGAAGGACCCATTTGTAGTTTGTGATTTCTTGGGTCTATAACCAACCCATTTTCATGAAACACCCTTTATGAAAGACCCATTCAACTTACCCTATATATACACACCCATCTTCTTCATTTGTGCTTGCTCATTTCTTCATTTCTCTCTCAAATTCTTGAATTCTAAGGTTGTTCTTCATAAGCTAATTTTTCATTTTAACTAACTTCTCAATACTTAAAGGTTGATGTTACAACATATATATAATATACACTCCTTGTTTACCTTCGGTCTTTCATTTCTCCGGTCTCGACGGGTTGAAATGTCGGGCTAGTAAGGCAAGGTTACATGGAGGACTTTGTAGTCCTTGTTTATATATTTAACAAATCTAACCATATAACTTGTTATACTTTCTTAACTTCTACATATTAAAGTTTATTGTTCATATTTGTCAAGTTCCATGGTATTGGGTATGTGGTGATTAGCCTCGGTTTCATCCCGAGTTGAGAATCGAACCAAAAACCGAACTTTTGTTTAAAAGCATTATTGTTAACTTTTTGAATTAAAACTTGAGTATTATTATTTATAAGTTATTTTACAAGTTTCATGGTAATTGGGTATGTGGTAACCATCCTCGGTCTTATTCCGAGTCAAGGACCGAACCAAAAACCGAACTTTTGTTTAAAAGCTTTATTGTTAACTTTTTGAATGTAAAACTTGAGTATTATTATTTATAAGTTATTTTACAAGTTCCATGGTAATTGGGTATGTGGTAACTATCCTCGGTCTTATTCCGAGTCAAGGACCGAACCAAAAACCGAACTAAACCGAGTTCACTCGCTTAAGACACACAAGTGTGTTTTTAGCCACCAAAACTCATATTTTTCTTCAAGATTATATTTTAAATCAATTTTAGTTAATTTCTAAACATACTTAGCATGTCGGTAACCAACTTGATCTTATAACAAGTTCGAACCGATAGGGTCGTATACTCGCTTAACGAACGTTAAGGTTCTTCACAATAGAACTACATACTTGGTTAAGTCTATTTTGATTTTATTGAGTTATCTCATAACATTTATTATTTTGGGAAGTTAATTGTGAGCTTGGTCAATTATCAAGTCTCGAACCGACAAACCCGAACACTCGTTTAAACCTCGTTTTGGTATTCTTATAACCAAGGGTTTTGCAATATCGCATTTTAACCCACATTATTACTTAACATAGGTTGAGTAAAAAAAGAAAAAAACTAATGAATAGAATACCGAGACCCGGTTTCGAGTAAACTTATTTTACAAAACTCGTTTCTTTAATTTCTCAAATATTTACATTTTAAATCCTAAACTTTATTTATTTACTTTATTTGTCATGTATTTTATTTTAAACCCTTCCAAGACTACCTACTAACACAAGACCCGTTTAATATAGGTCTTGCTCGTTAAACCGATCTCTCCGATTATTCACGACACTATCTTTCAAGTTACTTGTTAATGTGAGTACTTTTTCATCCCCCGTTTTCCATCTTTCGTTTTGGGGGTGGCATTACATACTTATTAAAATTCAAATGATTTATACTTGAGTCTTAAACCACAACACGTATTGTATATGTTTACTTAAATAAATGCTCGATTTGGTGTTATATGCTTTACATGATTATGTGCAAATTCTTGAATGCTAAGGCGGGTAGCCTCTTGAATGCTAAGGCGGGTAGCCTCATCAAAGTATGATCATACGTTAATTCCGAGTATATATGGTATCCCCATATAGAAATGTGTCGTCAATGTATTCTTATTGACGGTTTTATTATCTAAATTGTTGCTATTATTTATTGTTTTCATATACTAGTTGTGGATTTCATACTATATACTTATTGTCCAAAACTATGAAAATTGCTCACCAACCTTCGTGTTGACAAACTCTATTTTATGCAATGTTACAGGTTTGATGTTAGCTTGATTGGATTACTTGAAGAAACTTATTATCTTGGCTTTAGGATATTAGAAAATAAAAGAACAAGTTATTTGTTTATCTATCTATTTGGCATTTTGTATGAACAATTGTTGTGTTATTTATGATGATATGGATTTAAATGAGTTGTTTAAATATTGTAACTTTATAGTGTCATTGTGCAATGAGCAATTATGTCGCGCCTCGACGTTTCCGCCTTCATTGGTCGGGGTGTGACAAAAATAGAGCTCGAAACGAGCTGACTTCGAGCTCGAGCTCAAGCTCTTTGTAAGTTAAATGAGCTGAGCCCGAGCGTAGTCGAGCTCGAGCTCGGCTCGTTTGCACCCCTAGCGAGGAGGGGCTCCAGCCCCTCCCGTTTTTGGGCTTAAAAAATCTAAATCTAGTCCATATAGTTTCGATAAATATAGCCCATATATTTACGATAATATTTTTGTGCTTAGAACTGGTAATATATGATTTTTGATAGCCAAACCAAGCCAATTAAAAGAACTAGTTATTTTTTTAGTATTTATGATCTTTATTTGATGAAAAACTATTATTTTTTATACGTAAAAACTTAATATTAATTTCCGTTATTTTTGGCCTCTTCTATTTAAAAGTTCAAGTTTCGTCACTGTTTAAAATGATACGTTATGCAAAAGAGTGGAGGGTTAGAGCATTCCCAACCCATTCCTTAAAATTATGTGAGGAGGATTTGTAAATTATAGAGTGGGGTTGTGAGTGGTTGTGAGTAGAGGAGAGAAAAATTTATATAGGAAAGTTAAATTTAAGATTTTACTGTAGATACTGTATAATTTTTTAATATTTTGTTAAAGTAGTTGTGAGTGAAAGAGAGAAAAAATATGATAATAAAGGTATAAAAATTAATATTTATTTAAACAGGAGAGAGAAGATCCCAGTGTTTTTTAATATAATTATATGATATATATGAATATAAGGTAGAGAACGGGCTGGAAATGCTGTTACAAACACAAAATTTCAAAAGAAAAACCAACAAACCGTTTGACTATATATATGTATGGCCCCATCACCACCTTCTAATAATTATTTATTTTAATTAGAATCTTAGAATTACTAGAAAAATTGGGGAAAAAATGCCAAAGTTCCTTCCTGCTTAGGTTGTCATTTTCCTTTAAAATAAGTTCACACTTAAGCATATACTCCCACCTCAAGATTGAATCAATAATTATCCTTTTTTAGGATGGAATCCAATTGTTAAAATAAGCCTTAGTTAGGAAAGTAATGTTTAACTTGTATGGTTTGAGAACTTAAACTCTCTTTATGAAAGACATTTGACATTCATGTTTGACTTGTATGGTGTGAGAACTTAAATGGTTGATACCAAAGAGTATTTTGTTTAATGATATCTTGGTGTGTTGTAAGATGTTTTATCTTTTAGAGATTGAGGGTTCAAGTTCTATGATGGACATTAATGTAGTATCATATGAGAAGTAGATTTGATTGATGTTGAAAAATAATAATGGTTAATCTTCTTATACTATTAAAGCAATAAGCCTTGCCCTTATCCTATTGGTCAATTACTATAACTTCCAACAATACTAATCATTCTCAAATTTTCTTACTAATATAATAATTCAATAAAAAAATTAATGTTATATCCATGGAGTCACCCATTTTGTTTTTGTTTTAACCCGATTACCCATTTTATTATACAAAATTACCCGTTTTATTATACAAAATACTAAAGCATTACTTTCATTTAACAAAACCCTATTTTCGATTATCAGAGAGCCGTGATTTTCTTTCCAATCCAAAAACCCCACCGTCGCCACTTCTCAATTTTCACTGTTTCAGAAAATCATGTTTGTAAGTTCTAATTCGTCGTATTTTTATATCCGATATTTCATTCTATTGTTTGATTTTTAATTGATTTGATGTTTGTTTAATTCATATATTATTGTTATTGAACTAAATATTCAAATAGTTAGGGTTTGCAAATTGTGGTTTCGTTACTTGCAGTATTGTCTACCAAAAAGTAAGGCACAAAATTTAGTTGGATTGTATTAACAAAATTTTCAAATAATAAAAACTTTTGCCAATAACATGTTATGTTTGTTTAATTCATATATAATTGGTTATGAACTAAATATTCAAATAATTACTAACTGCAAATAGTTACGTAACAATTTGCTACGGATGTTCGGTACATTTTGCATCTGTAGATCAGTTCATGGTATGATGTGTTTTCATTGTTTTATTTTTTTTACAGATAAATATGCTATTAATTATCCAATGCTAATCGATTACATGGTGGAAAAGAAAATAAAGGGAAAAATAATATACAAGGTTCCGTCTCAACAACTTCAAGTAACATAGGTGAGTTGTCTGATTACATTTACTTTTTGGACGTAATACATGTAATCACAATTGATTTCCTTTAATATACCTGATTACTTTTGAAATCAATTTTTTTTAATTCATTAGTTGTGACCATAAATACCAAACAAGCGATCACAGTTGATAATCAAAGACAAAGAAGGATGGTTTTAGATCAAAGGAGAAATAAAAAAAGTTAGAAAAACACCAACATTCACTCAAACAGTAATGTTTATGCTTTATTATATACATAAAACTGTTTTTTGAGGAAACAAACATGTTACAATGCATTTCGAATTATAACAGTCTTATACATTTGTTAATACATTTTTGGGAATACGGATGTATGTGATATTAAAATATCGTATTTGGATTCCACAATTCCAAACTCACATTTTCGATAAACAATTATGTATAGCTATACTTAATAATTGCATTGATGAGTCATATAGTTTAAAAGTTAGTATATTACTTCTAATTTTTTCCTCAACTAATACTTTTGTTTTGCAACTACTTGTGTTAGGATGATTAATACTAGCATTCCAACTAGATTGCAAGTAATTAATTTGGGTAAGCGTTTTATTGAAGTAAAAGTCAAGGTCAGTCTTAAATTGAAAAGAAACTTTCGTTTAAACAGAAAAGAAGATAGTTTTTAGTTGCAGTTTATTTTGCAATGATCATTAACAAAAGTCAAGGTTAGTCTCTAGCAAGAGTTGACATATGCCTAAGATACTCGGTGTTTACACATGATCAACTTTATATAGCTTTACCAAGAATGAAGAGTAAAGAAGGTGTTAAAATGATTTATATTAGACAATGAATACAAAGTTACAACTAAAACAACCAATATGGTTTATAAGGAAGTATTTAGTAATTTATGAATTTTATGTTTTCAACTTTTAATTAAGTTTCAGACATTGTACTTTGAATGCCATTTTCGTCTTAATTTTGTATTTTGACCAATCATTTTTTTTTTCATAACAGTATTATTTATAGCTAAATATCATGTTGTCGTCCCAAAAGACATATTATAACTTATGTTGTCCTTTTAAATTATGTGTTTTTTAGACAATTTATATAGTTCCACCCGTGTCGTACATGAGTCAATAACCTAGTATAATAATACAGTAGAGGGTGGCACATGTGTGGGTGAATTTAATGGTTTAGAAGGATAACTAGAAAGTAAAAGCCCATTATTGTTGACAGTTATGTGGTTCAATTACTTTCTTAAAACTTAAAAAACTTTTATACACTTTATTATTATTTTTGTAAAAACTGTACTATGGAAATAATTAATTTATCCCCTAAAATGTCAATGTGCTTACTTAAACGTAGCTTGCATAGATATTCATACATTTCAAAAATTTTTATATATATGTTGCACAATACTGTGTGTATTAGTTATATATGTTGCGTAATTATGATAGCCTCATTATTTTTAAGTAATTTGAAAGTATTTGAATTAATTTAACATACGCATAAGTAAATCATTAACCTAGAGGTGCAAAAAAAACCCGAATCCGGAACCGGACCCGAAAAAATACCCGGAACCGGTTTTTGTTATACCTTGGTTTTTAATACCCGAATCCGTACCCGACCCTACCCGTAGGGTACGGATAGAGTATGCATTTCAGTACCAAAACCCGTACCCGAAACCGGGCCCGATTTATACCCGGTAATACCCAAAACCCGGAACCGGTTCCATACCCGGAACCGGGTTTTTCCAATGCCCGAAACCGGGTTTTTCAAATACCCGATCTATACCCAAAATTACCCTAAAAATACATGAAAAATATGCGAAAATACCCTAAAAATTGTAACCCCTTAAAAAAAATCCAACTATACCCGGAAAAATCCCAAAAAAATCCCAAAAATAGGGTTTTTCAATACCCGGAAATAGGGTATTTAAATACCCGGTTTTAGAATACTCGATTCTATACCCGACCCGAACCTGATGCATAGGATATGGTTTTTAGAGATAATACCCGGACCCGAACCCGAACCCGAACCCGACCCGGGTATTACCAATACCTGATTTTCCAATACCTGATCATACCCGAACCCGGTTTTATACCCGATCCCGGATATTTGAAAAACCCGATTTGTGCGCCTCTACATTAACCTTCTTAATTATTATTTTTGTTGTACATATAACTTTTATTTAAACAAATAGATAATGACAATCAATATAATTTGAATTGCAAGGCTTCTTGTCTCTTAGGGTGTTACCTTCTTCTTTGTCCATTATGGTTTGTGTTGTAGCAAGGCAACTATTGGCCCTTTGCTTTAATATATATATACACACACTCACACATCTAATGAAGTAAGAGAGTGAGTGGTGAAGTTGACTTCGGAATTGTGGACAATGAGGAGGTGGCATTGCTTCAAATACAGAAACTCTTTTCTTTCATCAACAAAAGGCTTTCTTTTCAAGTTAAGATCATGTCTCCAAAACAAAGCTAAAGGTAAAGACACTAGCTAGATAATCTTCTTCATATTCATGTTATATATAATATAATATAGTTATTATTCATGGTAATTATAGAGCATAAGAATGGGATGGTGAGTCTTTACAAAGACATGGAGGCTTGTGGAGGATATGAAGACATACAAGTGATGTGGAAGATGATCCAATCTTCTTCAAATGCCAAGAACATTAAAAGGAACAATAAAACTCGATATTGGAGATTTTATTTCGCTACAACTTAAATACTATTCGTTGGATTCATATGAAAACTTTCTACAAATAAAGGGAATAAGATCGTAGTACAATTTATTTATGCATCTAGCTGGCTTCTTTGTCGATGTTCGTTATGTAGAATTTTGATGCAATTGATCAAGTTGTGTTGATGTGTAGAAATAGCATAAACTACAGGGTTGAGTTCAAATGGTATAGAAAATGTGGTTAGTGTGATATGGCATGTGAAATTACAAATTATGGTGAAAGAACAATTCTAGGAAACTATGTCGGTGAAAAAGTAATTCTAGGAAACTTTGTCGATTTTTGGTAATTTTAAATCTCAGACATTGATTAACACAATCCAATGGCTATGATTTATTCTTAGTTTTTCTAGAAAACTACTTGTTTTTAGGACAACCCTCCTCTCTCTGTGTCTACACACACACACACACACACACACACACACACACATCTACTACACTAATAAAAGAACCCATTTTTGTCACTTGTCACTTTCTTAGTCTTCCTACCTTTTTTAACCTATTTTCAATATATAGTTTGTTTATGGATTTCTTGAATACCCCCATGGGTTATTAACTTATTATTGACCCAATAGGACATATTTCTTTCAATTTAGAGCACCCCCATCCCAAACACCGTTGCATCCTTGCCGCTACCTATTTAGATCCGACTCCCAAATGTTTTGTCTTTTAGTTGATATTAAATTAAATTCCTTATCTAATACATTAAACTAATATATATGACCTCATTGCATCTTTTGGTATCAACTGGTATCCCGAACTCAGATTAATCAATATTTTCCGAACAATGACAAACATATTAGTATGTCTAGAAATATGTTTCTCGTAATTGCATTCCTTATTTACCTTAACTTTGTTTGTAGTAGATTAAGTCAATTACTTTTTTATACATAGGTAGTTCGGTGACAGCAAACTTATCATGCTCAATCAACTTTGAAATATTTGTGTAATGTTTGTTTTGTAATTCATGTAATTCTAATGTAAATTGTTTTGTATTAACAATATATGATAATTGTGTTGTTGATTGGATTTTGCTTAATATTTAAGGTTTTAAGTTTTCATCAATTCCCGTGTAATACACGGGGCTCAAACTATTATATATATATATATATATATATATATATATATATATATAGGGAAAGGATAGAATACAATAATACTTTATCGTACATTACGTACGCGACACTTCCAACCGTCAGATTTTCAAAACCCAAAATTATAATTACACTAATCTATTCGTCCCTCTCCCTCAATCCGTCTCCACCACCCCTCATCGACAGCAGCACACCTCCTTCACCTTCGCTTGCCGGCGCCATCAACACTCTTCGTCACCATCATCGCCGTCGACAACGAACTCATCGGAAAAACGCAAATCAAAGGGTTGTTTAGTTGAATTGAAATTGAAGCTAGTTGATCGGTTAATCTTTGAAATCGATTCAATTAATCATCAATTTGAAGCTTCAATCGATCATTTTTGAGTTCTGGATGATGGGTTTTTGACATTGAACATTTAAGATTTTAAACGTATTAGCAGAACGTTCTTTTAATACGGTTTGATAAAACGTTCTTTTAATACATTCTTGTTTGAAATACGTTCTTTTATACGTTTTGATAAAACGTTCTATTAATACGTTCTTGTTTTCTATTAAAACGTTCTATCTTATAACTTTTAATCATAATACGTAGATCTTTTGATAAAACGTTCAAAAAGTTTTGATTAATACGTTTTTGATTAATACGTTCAAAAAGTTTTGATTAATACGTTTTGATTACACACACACACACACACACACATCTTATAGACGCACTCAGAAAGCACCATACAGCACAGGATATCCTGCAAATCCGATAGTGAATCGGCCTTAACAGCAATACTGTGACACCCGGTAATTATTTCACACTCTAATCTATATACTAGATTTAAATTATGTGTTGATTATATAAGTTATATGACGTATAAACCATAGTATACTTGAAATGTGAACGAGAACAGTCGTAATGCCTATAGGATTGTATAAAGTGCCGATGAGAACGACTATATGATAAAGACAGCCCAGTAATAGTCAGAGGTGACAAACATATCAAGCTAAATATATACCTATGATCCAATATAAGGGGTAATGGTAAGACCATGCCCAGTAATGTTCTAATACTCTAATTAGGACCAAAACGCCATAAACGTTTAAATAATGGAATATAGTCGCCGAACCGGCCAAACCAATGATACATTATACAGTGAGACGACCAAGATATGAAACTATGAAGGAATTAAAGGTATACTAGTCAAAAATAATATGAAGTTAATAATTTAAACAATCCATAAAGGATTACAATATGGAGCACTATTTAACCAAATATAACTCCGGGCTAAATTTAAATATACATCATACCGGGAACCAAAATAAATACGGGTTCCATATCATCTATAATATACCCAAAGTTCAAACAGAAGAGTGGAAAAACTCTGCGTGACATTGGGAAACCCGTGGGAAGAATCCTTGCGAAAAACCCTAAAAACCAAAAATCCTTTTCAAAGACCCTGTGCTCAAAGTGCTCAAAGACCCTGTGCTCAAAGACCCTGTGCTCAGACCCTGCGGGAAGACCTGCGGGAAGACCTGCGGGAAGAACCTGCGGGAAGACCTGCGGGAAGACCCTGCGGGAAGACCTGCGGGAAGACCCTGCGGGAAGACCTGCGGGAAGACCTGCGGGAAGGGAATACTTCCGCCCAAAATGAGCCAGTCTATGCTTCTGGAAGATCTTATCTTTTACCTACCAAGGTATGGGCACAATATTGAAAGTACTACAAGATCAAGCAAAATCTTCCTAACCATTCCCTATGGCCGCCTACCCCCATTCCATCAAATAAACAACAATAAAAACCATGCTTTGACCAACTATTTCACTTTATGGTGTAAGATTTGACACCCTTAAATCAAGGGATTGTAATCTTTTGGATCCCCCAAATCAAGAGATGTGTTCCCTTGGGTTTGCCTATAAATAAGACCAATTATTTTGATGAAAAACACCACACACAAACTCATACAAACCCTTAAACACACTCCAAATTTCTCTCTTTTCATGGCTGAAGAACAGCAGCAGCGCAACACCAAGCAACCGCCTCTTTGCAACCCAATTCCTCTATAATTCTGCCCTGAACCCTCTGAACCCTATATATCGTTGGAAAGCTAGAAGAAATCCTTAAACCGTAGTGGAAAGCCTTGAACGGATCTCTGCCCGGAAAACTCGGTAAGAAGCTTTGAACCTTCGAAGGTCACTGCTGGGAAACTGCATTTTCCAGCAGTACCCACCTCTCTTCTTTTGTTCATATCTCACAAACTACTTGGTATTTTTCGGTGATTCTTGTTTAGAAATCCAAGGAAACTCGTAAGGATCACGAAAAATGTTTCGAATATCCATTTCCGGCTTAATTTCAGCACTTGGTAAGCCTAAAAGTCTAATTGTTCTTCATAAAATACTTGCTGGAAAATGGTTCTTTTCTGTCCAGCCAACACACACTCGTTTCCTTTGATTTTAACACTTGTGTTCATGTTTAATAAACATATTCTAGAGCCTACACTACAAGACCATCATCCAAGAGCCTAAACACGCTCAAGAACGTCTCGAAAAACCGACATTTCCAAGGTAATAAAATCATATTATGTTTAATAGAAAAACATGGATTAAGCCTAAGATACATATATTTAATGAGGTGATAAATCATGAATATAAACTTGAAGTGTGACATATAAGTAAGGATAAATCATGTTAAGTAAAAGATATAAAGGATTTAAAGGGGTGTTTAAGGAAGGTTAAGGTAAAAATGATCTTCAGTAGTAAAACCCATTTATAAATAAACAAGATGATTTAAATGTAAAAATGGAATTTTGGTTATGTTAAACTTTACAAAGGATATAACTAACGTATTAAAAACCGTATCGGGTTCGTCATAAAAGTAAAAAAAGAATAATAGTAATAATAATAGTAATAATAATAATAATAATGATAAAATATGAGTACTAGTAAGATATATATAATATATGCTTATAAGATTTAAAAAGGATATTAATAATACTTATAATATATACATAACAAAATAAGTATACAAGTCATACACATATATTCCTATATATGTGCAATAAATATAAAATACGGGTTTTTGTGATGGACATTGCGAGTAACTGGAAGGGTGGAGGTGCCGGTAGTCGGGACGTCCTGTCTAGGCTGGTAACTGAATATATCATAGATGGGCCCGTTACCTACCTGGGGACTAACGATGAGAGCTCCAATACCTATTAGGCCAAAGCATGTCACGAACGTCATGATTACCGACTAATAATTTGTATCGAGCATTCCCTAATGCTCGGAGGATATATATATAAAGAGAATATAACGGGCATATATATAATAAGTATAAGACGTTGTCTAACGTCCATATCGCTAAGGTATAAAAATATATATATACCGTCACCTCATAAGTATGTATCGGGCTAAGTATTAATAGTAGTATAAGTATTATGTACTGAAGAATGTACGTATACGATATAATACAGGAAACTCACCAAGTATAACGGAACATTATTCCTCGATTTAAGGTGAGTCTCACAGCCCCTATTTTCACTATTTTCACTATGTTTTAAACTGTTTTCGGGGCGAGGGACACGTGTTTAAATATGTTTTATCATGGTGTATATCTTGATTTACAATGTGCGTGTACATGAGATATTTGGCGCGCTCATGGTACATAAAGTCCCCGGTATATATTGTAACCATAAACTATAGGCAACTATAGCCGAGGAACTCTACGGGTAGTACTACTGGTCTGACCAACCCACTCGTAAGTGGTCGCGCCACTTTATAAGACGGGTGCTTAGTTTTCCGATTTATTTATTCCCTCGTGGACTCGTGGGATGTTATGTGGGGCTTTATGGTGTATATATATAGTCAAGGAATGGTTACGAACTCATGTATTCACGTTACACTGCAAGTCATGGATATTGCTTTCATGACGTTATGAGAATTATATTAGAAAGCATTTTATCGAGTCACAAAACTTGTGAACTCACTCAGTTTATACTGATTAAATTATTTTACGTGTCTTTCAGGTATTTAGCCACGTGGAGAGGTCACGGTGTCTCACTACGGTTTTATGTTTAACTATGGAAATTTCATGTATGAGGATTTTATATTTTGGAGTTTTCACGGTTATATCTCCCTTCGGCAGGACATAACTGTGAAATCTCAATATGTTATATGTAAACCTTTTTATGGATATTTTTGTAAAACTTATATTATGAATGAAATCCTCATGTATTTAATCATATAGTTGTTGCTTAACCGCGCTCTCGAAAACCTTTCATGAGTCGCACACCGGTTGTTTCCGCCTATGGACCGGGTGTGACAAATACAGAGGTTATGCAGCTGCTTCTTCCGACGTTGAAACTCTTGGTGCATTCGTTTCCTCTGTTCTCTGCCAGTGATCCACGGCCATTTCATAGCAATCGGCCATTGCTACGGCCACGTGACTTTCAGCAGCTTCGTGTGTTGGTCTCTGATCCATGATTCCACTATGTGGTGCAGAGATTCCATTCCAATTAACATTCACGGCTTATATCGCATTAGAACCCTAATTTGATCCGCTGACCATAATAATAATTGCAATTCCGTATGTATTTTTGCGACTTATGGAATGTTATTGGGAGAAAAAGGTATGTATTTTAATACGTTCTTCAACTTTTAATCATAATTGTAAATTTAAGTTATTTACAATTATGCCACCGCGTGAAATTGAAATCGACGTTTAAAAAGCTCGCGTACATAATGTACGGTAACCAATTATTGTACGTTAACATACCCCTATATATATATATATAGGATTGAGATCATTTGAAAACCATTTTAAAATTGAGAACTTTGAGAACAATTTCGAACCACAAAAAAAACTCTTTTTAAGAAAAATAAAAAATATATAACATAAAACAAAAAAAAAGAAAAAATAAAAAAGTAAAAAAACCAAAAAATTTTACCTTTCATCCCGGGTTCATAAAAAAAATTAAAAAATAAATATCGGTTTAGCAAAATTATGCATATATGTACAATATTGGTTTCGTGTTTTGTGAATAACCGAAACAAACCAAAATAACCAAAAAAAAACATAATAACCGAACCGAACCAAACAGTAACCACTAAAACTGAACTGACCAATAACTATTTGTTTAATTATTTTGATTAATATTAGTAAATCTATTTTTTATAGAGTTGTCACTTGATAACAAAACAAGCAATGACTATTTCGATGAAGGATGAATATTGGGACTAAATATTAAATGAAGATGAAGATTTCTCGCATGATTTGTTGAATTGCTTTTTGGTTGAATCGTTTATGTTCTATCAACTTGAATATTAGTTTTATATTTAACGTTTGCTATTGAATTTATGACATTTTATTTTTAATTTTGAACGTATGCATCTTTTTTAGCTTTTAATATTCTATGCATAAATAGACAATATTGTGTTAATTATTAATTTTTTTTAAAAAAATATTTAGCCTAAGTAGAAAAACCGAATTCGAAACACTGAAAACCAAAAAAATCAAAACAGAAAGTTTGGTTTTTGGTTCTGTTTTAACCTGAAACCACATCATGTACACCCTGCCTTAATCAAATTTAAAAGAAAAGAAAAATATTGTATTCGTCAATCGGGCTTAATTGAAAGGCCCAGAACACAACTAATAACCAAACAAAATAAAAACTTCTTCTTTTTCTTCAAGAACCTCCGCGGGACACCAACCCAAGTCGAGAAATAAGGAGTTCGCTATCCCAATCATCAGGTACGTGCGGACAATCCAACCTGAAGCAATTACACCATCTTTTTTAGATATATGATTTTGTTGATATCATTATTATATTATATAATAACATCTATCCTATGCTTGATTACTTGTTATAGAGATTATCTGAAAACATAACTCTTTCTGATGTGTGTGTATATATATAGTGGAAGTATAGAATGAAAACCCATTTGAGTTTCAAAAACCTGTGAAAAGTCTATGTAACATCGTTTTTTTTTGCACACATAATATATGTTGTAACATTTAATACAAAGCATCGAAACATAAAAAAAATTTGTTATTTTTTGACATTTTTTTACTAATTTTTTTATATGCTTTCAGGAGAGAGAAAAAAATTATATTTATGTTTACAACTTTTATTAACTTTAATTGTGGACCACATGATTCAAACTTTAATTAAAATCATGTGATTGAGAATGAGTTTACTTTAACTGACCCTATATATGTTGCACTAAATAATTAAGTTTAAATTTATATGATATGATCATATGGAGCAAAAGCTGATGACTGGTTCATGTGGTAATCGATTGCCTTCACTATCTGCAAACTACCCTTGGTTTGTTGCTCAGTAGGAGGATGACCAGACTTTTTACACCCTACACGACCGACTGCCTCATTATCAATGTCGAATGCCTATGCTACTTGGGAAGCTTATTCGAGGGTCTTCACATGGTTGGGTGATTCTTAGCTCCAACAACAACACCACCACCACCATGTGGTCTGTCTGGAACCCACGACTGCAAAGATGATAAATCTCCCTCCCTTGATTTTGAACAAATCTGAATCCATTCAACATTGTTGTTTGACGTCCGCTCCCAATGATCCCAATTCACTTCTCCTGTTGACGATGACCAAAATACAGGTGTTTGTTTTTTGTCAGCTAGGTTTTAAGAGAAACAGGTTCAGATGGACAAAAAGGCCATTCAATAGCCAAATCAAGAGAATAACTGGCCGTTATGATGGTTTCTTACACTGCCTAACTTCTTACAACAGTAAAGTATATGCCATGTCTAATGATGGCAAATTTGTCATCTAGGTTAACGTTATACTTATGAATGGAGGAATACATATAAGGTTGTTGCCATTCGAGACACACCCTTTCTCTTCAACTATTTCCTACCCTCGGTTTTCTGTATCTATTCCGTTGCTGAAAGGAACCGATACAGAATTTTTCAGTATTATAATATCTTTTTATGATGTCAAAGGAAAATCACTTGGTGATGTGAACTTGTTTAAATGGGTCATGGATGGTAATGATATGAAATGGGAAGAAATGGCGGACCTCAAAGACGCCGTGTTTTTTGTAGATCTTGCTTGTGATTACTCTGTCTATTACAACAATGCAATTGCGTCTGAGTTAGGGGGGTATATACACATATGTGACACGGGCAAAATGATGTACTCGTTCGATGTTGAAGATAAAGCCGTTTCCCGATCTTCTGTGGCTTACCCAACAAGCTATGTGTCATTGTGGGAATGCAGGTATTAATGTTTTAATTTGTTTGTGTAGGGGTATGGTACTAAACCCGGCTTACGACCTTAATTTATTATATCTGGCTTATTTTATTATATGGACTAATACAATATTGTTGGGCTGAGGGGGTTTTGTGGAGGTAACCCTAACTGGGCTAGGCCCATTAGGGTACCATGATGGTGGCCATGAGGCTCCCTATATAAGGAGGTCTCCACCTCCTTATTAAGGGTTGTTGTTGCTCTCAATAAGAGCCACCACCATAACCATTTTTGTGTCTGTAAATAAGAGATCCTCGAGATTTCTTAGCAGTCACCTCCACACCCCCAAAAAGCCATTGCAGATCTCAAGCTACCGGAGAAGAAGATCGAGTCGTGGTTCGTTCATCTCGAAGACCGGGGAACATCGTCATGGATCAGGTCAGATTCATTTCATGTTTCTACATTGGCGCCATCCGTGGGACCGGCGACGAGCTACCCTTCGATTTTCGTCTCGGTTCTCAGATCCGTTCATCCATTATTTCAGATCTGTGATTCTTTTTTCTCCCAAGAAAAATCCTGATCTGGAAGTTTACAGAAAGATGCTTCAAGATTTGTTCTATTAAAGCTCAAAAAGATCCATAGATCTAAAAGATGCTTCCAGATCTGTGCAAAAATGAAGCTGAAAAAGATTTGTAGATCCAAAAAAGAAACTACCTGATTCGGACGGTCAAGCCTCCGGATCTGTGATGGTTTTAAATTCTCTCCACTCCGAGCTTCAGATCTATTTTCGAGGAGGAATTTTTACACGATCCAAAAACTGAAAATTACAGATCTAGCTTTCAATTTGTAGATCCAAAAATCTTTCAGATTTGTCTGCTTTATAAACAAGAAAAAAAAAAGCAAACTATTAAGTCTAATATCTATCTTACCTCGCTCGCGCGAGACAAGACACACATTAGACTGGGGGGCTTGAAGGGGTATGTACCCGCCTTAACATCGAGCGGGGCGGGTCAACCCACAAGATATAGACAAGAGGCTTGAAATCAGGATGTCACGAAGACACAAAGCCAAAACCTATGCGCGTGGCGCATATCACATATGCTCACGCATATCACATCTGCGCGTGGCGCATATCACATACGCTCACGCATATCACATACGCTCACGCATATCACATACGCTCACGCATATCACATACGCTCACGCATCACATATGCTCACGCATATCACATCTGCGCGTGGCGCATATCACATACGCTCACGTATATCACATACGCTCACGTATATCACATACGCTTACGCATATTACATATGTTTACGCATATCACATGCTCACGCATATCACACCTGCGCAGTGCCGAAGATCAAGACTTTGCAGCCATGCATGCGCGCTCGCGAGTCACGACTCCGCCGCCATGCATGTGCACTGCCAATGATCAAGTCTTTGCTTCCATGCATGCATACTGCCGAGGATCAAGACTTCGCCGCGATGCATGCGCGCCCGCGAGTCACCACTCTGCCGCTATGCATGCGCACAGCCGCGGATCAACATCCCACCACCTATGGAAGATCCCGCGCACATGGAACGCAGCACAACTTAGAAAATGTCTCATGTAAAAGTTGTCAAGTTCGTAATCAAGGCTTTTTAAGCCATTATGAATAATGATACGCTCAATTTTTTCTTAACATGCGTTCTATTACCTTTTGCATACATGTTTCACACTTCCATTTATTAATTTTGAGCAATATGACAACATTGTATTGACATCAAACTAAAAATAAAACGAAGTAAAACATACATGCGCGAACTTCAAGCTCAGACGCGTTAACGAGTTTTAACTCAAACGTTAGGGCCTTAGCCCAATAATATGAGCCTTAGCTCAAATTACTCATAGCATCCATCCTACGTATTGCGCAGCTGGACCATAAAAATACCTAAGCACAACTAAGGCAAAGCACATGCGCGCTCAACCCTTCGCCATGAATGCGCGCTCAACTCCCGCCATGCATGCGCGCACAACTCCCCGCCATAGCGTGTTGCATGCGCGCTCCCGGCGATTAGCCTCCGCCACAGCGGGTTGCATGCGCGCTCCCGGCGATTACTCTCCGCCATAGTGGGTTGCATGCGCGCTCCCGGCGATTACTCTCCGCCATAGCGGGTTGCATGCGCGCTCCCGGCGATTACTCTCCGCCACAGCGGGTTGCATGCGCGCTCCCGGCGATTACTCTCCGCCACAGCGGGTTGCATGCGCGCTCCCGGCGATTACTCTCCGCCACAGCGGGTTGCATGCGCGCTCCCGGCGATTACTCTCCGCCATAGTTCCCGCATGTCAACTTCAATCAACCGCGGATCAAAATCGCTCCCCGCGGATCAACTATAATCTCATGCGGGTCATTTTTTGCTTCCGCGTTGCGAATGAAGCTTTATGAACCTTAAGGGTCAACTTTAGCTTCTGCAATCAACTTCTGCTTCCGCAAGCAAAGTTCTCGCAAGGCACAATCAAAGCCTCAGGGATCAACTTCTGCTTCCGCAAGCAAAGTTCCCGCGTGGCGTTATCAAAACCTTAAGGGTCAACTTTAGCTTCCGCAATCAACTTCTGCTTCCGCAAGCAAAGTTCCCGCAAGGCACAATCAAAGCCTCAAGGATCAACTTCTGCTTCCGCAAGCAAAGTTCCCGCAAGGCACAATCAAAGCCTCAAGGGTCAACTTCTGCTTCCGCAAGCAAAGTTCCCGCAAGGCACAATCAAAGCCTCAAGGGTCAACTTCTGCTTCCGCAAGCAAAGTTCCCGCAAGGCACAATCAAAGCCTCAAGGGTCAACTTCTGCTTCCGCAAGCAATGTTTCCGCGAAACAAAGGCACAATCAAAGCCTCAAGGGTCAACTTTAGCTTCCGCAATCAACATCAACCTCCATGCCGTTCGCGAAAAAAACAAGCCGCATGCGTGCTCCGGCGATTCAACTCCGCCATAGCATGCCGCATGCGCTAAATAATAATTGGCGGATCACATTGTGAACTCCCGCGGATCAATGAATAACTCTAGCGGGCAACTTAAATGTTGGAAGGGACCAACCTCACATACCGCGGGTCACTAACGCGCAACCGCGGATCAAATCTGACCTCCGCGGGTCATGGCGAGAAACTGCAGCAGCTTAAGTACAACCTCTGCGGGTCACAAGAGCTTCCGCGGGTCAAGCCTGGCTTTTGCGGATCACATGTACGCTCTGAGAAAAGAAATGGCCGGTCAGGTACGGCTCCCGCAGGCCAAGTTAAAGCTCCGACACGATCACTGCGGGTAACATACGCGCCAAACTTAAAGGTTGGGAATCCTCAAACCCATAAGGCCACGCGCCAAACTTAATGTTTGGGAATCCTCATAAACCCATAAGGCCACGCGCCAAACTTTAAGGTAGGGAATCCTCATAAACCCATAAGGCCACGCGCCAAACTTAAAGGTTGGGAATCCTCATAAACCCATAAGGCCACGAGCCAAACTTAAAGGTTGGGAATCCTCATAAACCCATAAGGCCACGCGCCAAATAAAGTGTGTTTTATTTCTTGCTTTGAACAATCCTAAAACCGATCGTAATTATTTTGTGTAGCTTAGAAGGTAATCGTGAAGATTTGGAGTTAACGCATGGTTCTAAAAGAGAAGCAGCCAAGGATGATAAGATAGTTGTAAGATCAGTTTTGGATGATGAGGTTGAGTTGAATGAATCGCGCCTGCTTAATCTCCCGTTTCATCTTTTGGTGACGCTAATGGAGCACTGCGTTGGTGTTGAATACATGCCCTTTCGTGCTACATGCAAAAGTTGTCATTTAGCAGCACCTTTGCTACAATGGAGAAACAATTGTTCAGTAGTAGTTTCGCCATGGCTAATTGTGGTAAACAACAATCGGGGCATTATCACTTTTATAGATCCGGTTTTTGGTGACAAATACTTTATGAAAAGATCACAGGTATCTATCCTTGATGACAGAATACGATGCTCTAGGTTCGGCTGGCTGTTGTTTTATAGCGATGATTCCATGTTGGTGTTTTTTAACCTATTCACAGGTGATGTCCGCAAGCTTCCACCTTTACAATATTATTTACATAGCTTTTCTCTGCACCTCCTACTTCCCCTGATTGCATGGTTGGTGGTGTCTCTCCATATCGCTTTTCTTTTCCAACATTCAGCAACCGAGATCTTTATGTTTTAGGTGGCAAGGGTGAAGTGTATGTTCTTAAAAGTTTATTTAACTAACGATTACGGTTATGAGAAGGTCGCAGATGCAACAACTTGTGAAGGAGAATATTTTCTTGTGAAAGGTGATCGACAATTTTTACTAGTCACAGTAGGCGGCAAGTCTAGAGAATGTGTTAGAGGTATTCTAGTTGAATGTTTCTACAAAAGAGTGGGAGAGAATATATTGTTTAGGGAGGTATATGATTTACATTTGTGGTGTCACATGTCTATGCGTTGAGGCTAAAGTACCAGAGATGCAAAACAAGATCTTCTTTCCACAACTGGATTCCAATAATGGAAACGTAGTTGAAACATGCATGTATCATAGGTTTCATGGCACCAAGAACATTGAAAATATTGTCGGAGTTGGAAGGGAATATGTCTGCCCTCACACCTGGATCGAACCAACTTGGTGCTAGCGACTTTTTCATTTAGTTAGTATATTTATTTATTTTCTCTCTCTGAACATTTTTTTTTTCCGGTTATATTTTTTTTTTTGTAATAATTATGAATCTCCTAAAAGATAATTGTTAAACGTTTGCATTTTATTTTTATTAATAAAACTTTATGCAAACTAAATGCTAAAAGAAACGGAACTGATGACTATAAGCTTGACTCAAAGGCAGGACATCTTAGGTTAAATAATTTTTATAGTATATGTAATATAATTTTCTTGATTAGATTTAGCTCTCGACTTCACGCTTTGGCCTTAGATCTGTCGTCAATATTTTACGGCCATGGAAGTTTAGGGTTGTTTATGAGCCAAGTTGAGCCAGTGCAAGCACTCATCTTGAACTTAAATGAGCCGGCTTGGCTTGGTTGGGCTCGTTTGTTTTAATTAGCTGAAAATTTGAACTTGAGCTCTGCTCGTGAAAAGCTCAGGCCAGCTCGCTAGTTTTACGTACCATTTTTTTAAACAAATATTGATATATAAAAGAAAAATAAATTTATTCATACATATAATGCAAAGTTTATAAACTAGATAATTTATACTTTATTTAGGAGGGAGAATATAATATAGTTGTAAAAAGATTCAAACCTGGGTAGGGAGGGTTAATGTAAGGGTTTTCATTCTGGCCTAAAATCCTTCTTATTTTTATTTTATGTTTATATCTTATTTACTACTAAGTTGCATAAAGGTTTCTGATATTTATTAAAAATAAAACCCAAGTAAAAACGACATATTGAAAGGGATTTAAAATAGGGGTGTGCATGAAACCAAAAAAACATATTCGAATCCGGAAAAACCAAACCGAATTAGAAACCGAACGGTTCAGTTATGTGTTTTGTGAATAACCGAAAAAACCGAAACGAACCAAAAACCTTAATAACTGAACCAAACAGTAACCATTAAAACTAAACCAACAAATAACCATTTGTTTAATTCTTTTAAATAATAATATAATAAGTCTATTTTTTTATAGAGTCGTCAACCAACAACAAAACAAGCAATGATTATTTTGTGAAACATTGGGACTAAATATTAAATGAAGATGAAGATTTCCATATGATTTGTTGAATTGCTTTTTGGTTGAATCGTTTATGTTTTATCAACTTGAATATTAGTTTTATATTTAACATTAGCTATCGAATTTATGTCATTTTATTTATAATTTTGAGCGCACGCATCTTTTGATATTCTATGCACAAATAGAAAATATTTTGTTCATCGTTAGTTTAAAAAATATATATATTAAGCCCAATTCAATATCCTAACAAACTTTTTATGCCCAAAATATTTAGCCCGAGTAGAAAACCGAATTGAATATGAAAAATCGAACGATTTTGAAAAATCAAAAGTTTTTCTCATTCGTTGATATAGAAATTGCAAAGAAGAAGCTTGAGATCATGAAAGGGCTGCCACCTCATCATAACATAGCTGGGTTGAAGGACAAATATAATCACTCAACAGCTATCGTCAGCATTATGGACTTTTGTGATGGTCCTACTTTGTTACAGAAGATGAAATACAAAGCTTCAAACGTCGAAGACTTCAATTCTAAACTTTGTAGAATTGAAGCCTTTGACATTTGAAGCTTTGTTTTTTATCTTCTGCAACAAAACAGGGCCATCACAAAAGTCCATAATGTTGACGTCAACAGTTGAGTGATTAAAATTAGCCTTCAACCCAACTATGTTGGGATGAGGTGGCAGCCCTTTCATATCTCAAGCTCCTTCTTTGCAATTTCTATATCAACAGGCAAGATAGAGTTCTTGTGGGTAATCTTGCAAGCAAGAGTTTCCCCGATTGCTGTATAAACACACTTGTACACTTCGGCAAAGCTTCATTTCCAGCCGCATCACAAATCATGTAGCCTTTCTTCTTTAAATAGATAGGGAAGAATTGAGGAAGCATTCTAAGGGATAGCTTATCAAAGGCAGGAATAATTTTGCAACTCTTGGTGGCACCGGAGAATTCTTCCCTTTGTCAGCTATTAGGGGTTTGACACGGGTACCTAAAACAAGCAATAATTAAATCCAGCATTAGCAAGGATATACACAATCTAAAACAGTGTTGCAAAACAAGCAACAAGTTCAACAAAACACCTCATACATATTAGTTCAAAAGGAAGCAATTCATGTTCATCTACCAGAAGATCGATCACAATCATCAACGTATTTCAAACTAAAACCTTCTTGTTATGTTGTATGATTTCCATTCACATAAACAACGTATTACTCACTCTACAACATGAGAGAATTAGTGTTTTAATTAAAGGTCAAAAACACTAGTCTCCTACTTCAAACCTAATACAAACTATGTGCAATCTGACATATTACAAGACACTAAACATCAAACATATATGCAAACACTAAGTCTAAACGTGTAATTAATATCAGTAAATCTAAGGACTAACTAAACATCAAACAAACACACGGTTACCTCAATCCCTTGAATGCATATTAAAACAATCTTTTAGAACATAAAAGAACATATATAAACTTGAACGGTTAGGTGCGCCTCTTCTAATTTTAAAAATGAAATCTTAATGTCAATTAACGTATTAAACTAAAGCCAAAGATAGCAAAATTTGATCACATAATAAATTATGTTACCCTCTACTGATGTGGCCTGTGGCATATCAAAAGAACCAACACTATAGTTGTTTTTATTAAAAATAATAATAATCCATTTAATTTATACCACAAATGCACCATCAGCTTCTAAAACATGTGCATAAGTGCATTATACTGGAACTTTCCTTGTAATTTACTCAAAAATGAAGGGTGTCCTTCACAAAACCAAATATTAAATTATAATAAACCCTAAACCAAAGACATCAACAAGCCAATTCTAACATAGCCTAAATCACAGTGTTTACTGCACAACCCAAGAACCGTGCCTGCCTATCTATCTATGTATCTTAATTGATTTAAAAAAGTAGCAATGTGCATAGTGCATACCTAACACATCTTCAACGGTAGGTCTTGCCCCAAGGTCCACTTTAAGCATCTTTGTAATCAAGTCTTTAGCTTCCTCCGATGCATTTTACAAGGGCTCAAACCTTCCACAGCAGATTTCTTCTGCAAGACCAAACGGAAATACTGCATTGAATTATAAATTAGCGCATTTGCAAACAAAGTAGTTTAAAGTCACAAATATTTGAATTTATCACGATACATATATAAATAACTCACCGTTAACGCGGGGAGGCCTGACAACAGCTCGTACAGGATTGCACCAGTGATATCTGATTCCTTGCAATAAATGCCTCTGGTGACTTCCAGAGCAGTGTACGAAGTGATGTTTGAAGGTGCCTGCGAGCTTTCTTGACCTAAATTTGAATGTTCGTATCAAATATGCATTAATCTTACAACATTTTATTTTTGTTAAAACTGTTTTGACCCTAAATTACCATTTTTTTCTTTAAGTTCCTATTATTAGTTAATTTACACAAAAGAGTGTTTATGTCAATTCAAATGGTTAATTCTTATAGATTTTTAATAGCCAACCCCCATCTTTTGATCAATCAATAATTGACCGAGTCATATTTTACCGCTACTAAAAAAAATATAAACTTGCACCATTTAATATAAACTGTTGTATACATACCTACAAACCTACAAGATACCCCAAAGTCAATCAACTTGTGGCATGGGTTCTCCTCGTCCTACATTACCATAATGTTTGCGGGTTTCAAGTCAAGATGCCCGACATCATTTATATATTCAGGCGAGCTGGAATTTCTGTTAAGAAAGAAGCACCTGTGAATTTCCTGACTGACCTTTCGGAGGGAAGATCATCTCTTCGACCGGCTGATATTTTGGTGTTTGGATGGATAGGAGGGAAACACGTGTGTGTGGATTTAACAGGGGTTTTTCTTTGGTGGGCTTAGGGAGTAGTGGTTTCGCAGTCGGTCAAACCGCATTAAAAGCTGCTTCAGGTAAGGTGGCAAAACATGAAAAGGCGTGTCTTGACAACCAACATGTATTTATTCCTTTTGCTTTTGACACTTTTGGTTTCCTCGTGCCTGAAGCTGTGGAGCTACTTACCCGTGTTCAGCGGGTCATGCATAGTAATGTTATGACTCCAAGATCAACAAATATAGTTTTTAAAAGATTGGGTTTTGCGATTCAAAAAGAGGTAGCGGCGCAGCTTGTTGCCCGCTTGCCTTCTGTTTCGATGTAATCTAAACTTTTCTTTAAATTAATTTTGCTTTTAAAAAAATTTATAACCTAATCAAACATATAAAAACACGTAGATGAACGTCTTCCTTAATCATTAAACTTCAACACTATTTTCATACTGATCTAAGACTTATTTTATGTATATTTGTATTTGAACATTGTAATTACAACATAATACACACACATATATATATGCTTAGTTATTAACTTCAACACAAACCTTTTCCGAGAACACACTTAGAAAAAATAAGTACAAAAGAATCAAAATATTTTTTGTGTACCTTAAGAGCCTCCATTAGATCTCGCATCACAAGTACAGCCTCCTGTTCCGTGAATGAAACTTTTTTTGGCACAAGCCAAAAATCAGCCTTCAACCCAACTGTGTTTGGATGAGGTGGTGGCCCTTTAATGATCTCAAGCCCCTTTGCAATTTCTATATCAATAGATGAGAAAAGGTTCTTGTGGGTAATCTTGCAAGCAAGAGTTTTTCCGATTGCTATATGAACACACTTGTACACTTTGGCAAAGCTTCCCTTTCCAACCACATCACCAATCCTGTAGCCTTTTTTGTTTAAAAAGAGAATTAAGGAGTCAAGAAGCCTTCTAAGTAAGAGCTTATCGAAGGCGAGAATGACTGCTTCAACTCTTGGTGGCATCGGAGAAACAACCATTGTTTTCTTTCCTTTGTCAGCCATCAGTTTAACACGGGTACCTAAAACAAGCAAGTAAATCCAGCATTAGCAAGCATATACACAATCTAAAACAGCGCTGCAAAATAAGCACAATGTTCAACAAAACACCTCATACATATTAGTTCAGAAGGAAGCAATTCTACATATTCATCTACTAGATGATCGATCACAATCATCAACGTATTTCAAACTAAAACCTTCTTGTTATCTTGTATGATTTCCATTCACATGAACAACATGTAACTCACTCTACAACGTGAGAGAATTAGTGTTTTAAATAAACGTCAAAAACACCAGTCTCCTACTTCAAACCTGATACAAACTATGTATGCGCAACCTGTCACTAGTTTCATAAAAAAAAATTTAACTAGCGGTTACTACAAACAAACATACATTACAAACTGTGTTACCCGGCAAAATAAAAGGTATTATTATATTCCATAAATGAGATTAAGACATGTTTAGACTAGGTTAAGTGAGAATTAAGACCCTTAAGTTAAATATAGTATTTTATGCTAAGAATGAAGGGAATATATATATTTTAAAACACACAAGGAGTCAGATAGAATAAAGAAATTTTGGTGATAAGTTAAGACGACACGGAGTTTTTCGGTTAAGCGTGTAAATATTCAACCCGACATTCGATAAAATGTCCATGGTTGAATCCATTTGAATAATGTAGATGATTGAAAAGCAAGAACTACGGCAAAAACGTGACTCAATTCCAAGTAATAACAAAGCGAGAAAACGCAAATTAGTGTTTCAACAACGGTCGTAATATCACACGTATTGAGAAGATAATAAAATATATACTATTATTATATTCGAGAATTATTATTTGGTTAAGATAAATCGAATAGACACCATAAGTTTGGATGGGTTGTTTTTGGGAAAAACAACTAAACTAGTTTTATTAAGTTTGGAGTAACACGGAACCGACACCGACATCGGGAAACGATCGATAATAACTTATTAGGGAAATAGTAAGTTAACGAGACAAATTTAAGTCGGGAACGGAATAAATATTTTAACGAAAGATACATGGAAAATATAACGTCACTTAAAATAGCGAGTTCGTTGGAGCAGGAGACCGATACACGAACGGAGACCACGGAGATAAAACCGGCTATATATAGCCGTCCATCCCCTCATTTCTCTCATTTTATAACATTTTAGAGAGAGAGACTAGAGAGAGGGAGCAGAGAGCTGCAAAGTTTTCCAGCAGCGTCGGTGGTCCGGTGACGGCCGAAGGCGGTCGAAGCTCGTTTTCACTATGGGACCATTTTTCGACGTCCCGAACGTGATGATAAGCTTTGATTGTCTTGATTTTGGGCTTAAGTTCATTAAAAACTTCTTTTAAAATCTGGATAGATTTCTTTTGGTTTGAATGTTCTCAAAGAGCGGCCTCGTACGCGAGATTCAACCGTCCGAACATCCTTATTTCTTTACCGAGGGTTCCTAACCCATATATAACCATTTTGAATTGGTAAAGACAAGATTTGAAGTTGTTTAAGTATGGTTTTGATAGTCATTTTCGCAATATTTTCCAGGTTCGGATTTGAAAACACCGCTATAAAGAAATGTAGATTCCCGGAGATTTGGCCGTCAGATCGAGCTGAAATTTTCGGTGACCTTTCCTAACACCTAAATCTTTGATTCCACCAAAGGGATCGATGATCAGATGTCTGGATGGTGAGTTATAGGCTGCGTAATTTACTGGTCAGATTTTAGAACGAAAATGGTTCTTTAAAATGATTTGCATGTAGGTTTTGAGGTGTCGTATGGACGATCCGAGACCGGAGAAATGTTTGTGAGGCAAAAACGAACGCGCTGGTATATCCGGATCGCGTTGCATGTCGGCTATGAGTAGATTTTTAGACGTGAACCGCACACGAGAGGGTAAACTTTTATCTCTTAAAAGTTTGATAAAGTTAGATTTTTAATAGATTGGTTTAAACAGTGTTACCGCGTATAGTTGGGACTGTTAAAATATGGTAGATGATTATTTTAACTATAGTAAGTTTACGAATGAGCGTTAAAAATATAGTATACAAGTGAATAATTAACATTAAGTACTGACCACTTGTGCTTAAAATTGTACAATCGAGACTTGGAAGATATCGTGTGTGTGTGTGTGTGTGTGTGTGTGTATGCACGATATTTGAACTGAAATAGTTTATCTGGATAGCGACCACCATTAGTATAAAAAAAATAAATAAATATACTTTTAGAAAATGTAAACTTTTATATAAAATATGAAAAAAAAAATTATTAAGTATATGAATATAACGCGTTTCGTTATAAATAATAATAACGGTTATATTATGTTTTGCAAAAATAGTAGTATATATTATATTTGTCAGAAATTAAGCACGTGTCTCTATGACAGATAATATGTTGATAAAAGAATGTTATATTTTAAAATAAATATATACGTTTTATTAAATAACGTCCAAGTTAAGTTTCGAAAACATATACTAGTTTTACATCGATTAATTGAAACTATGTTGTTTCAATATATTTATAAGATATTTCGAAACGTTATATTCAAATACGATTTTTCGTAAACAATAAAAGTTGTAATTTAATTATTAGAATTATTATAAATAAGAAACGTAAGGATAAATAAATTAAGTTAGGATAATATTATATCTGTATCTACGTTTATGTGTTAATATAATTGGTATTAAACATAGGAATCCGGTTATTATTTGGATGAATGCTAATAAGATCTTGACGTTGATTGGCATATTATCACACCTGAGTTTATTTGAACTGAGGCAAAGGTGAGTTTTCTCGTAAATCCCCTCGTTTTAATGATTTATAAATGTTTTGGGGGAAAAGTATGTAAACTAAGAGCTATATATTTTATAAATTGTGTTAAATGAGATGAGTCATTATGAAAGGAAAAACCGTTAACCTAGAGAGAAAGGGCCTAAAAATATTGGTAGATCTATTGGGCGACGCCCCCCACTCTTCCAGTCGCTCTGGTTGAAAAGGTGGGAATATTTTGATTTTGGTATGCATCAGGTTTATCATAGTGATAGTCATACATGTGTTGTACTCTTTGCTCGTTTACAACTAACACGTTTTGTTTAAGAAATATATTGCTATGTTTGGAAAAGGTTGGAAATTAAATTCCCATCGAAAAGAATGGTGAATGATGGAAAATTGTCATTAATAAGAATGACGAATAAATGGATGTAAAGTCGAGAACTGCTACATCCCGGATTTAATTGAGAAACTCACCAACATTCGTGTTGACAAAATTATTTTAACATACTTTTCAGGTAAATGAAGAAAATGGATGCTTTGTGAAGGATTCGGGAAAATGGTGTCGTGCGTTTGAATGAATGATAGTTGGACTTGTAATTTAAAATAGAACCGTGCATGTTTGACACGTGTAAAACTCTAATATTTAATAAAGTCCAACTTATGATTCATTATAATTAATATGATTGGCTGAACAGCATCTGTCACTGCCCAAATTAAGATAATTAAGTCTTCCGCTGCTAAGTTAACGATTTTGGGGTGTGACAGAAGTTGGTATCAGAGCCAAAGGTTATAGCAAACTAGAAATTTCTGAAGAAAATTTCTAGACTATAACCCAATATTTGAAACAAACATTTTCCCAGTTCACGAACCAAAATAATAATAAGAATAAATAATGCAATAGAAAAGGTTGCATTGAAATTGTTTGTGTATTATGTGAAATTAATTGATAAAATTACATGCTATTTATATTTATTTTTATCAGGATTACTTAGTACGGATTATGTCACATATGTCTGATTCACACACTATTAATGAAATACACAGCACTAACACTAAGTCGTGGGACCGTTTCCGTCGACCTCTATTATGCTGGCAACCATGCATGCACTTCTATAACCTACTCCCCTACTAGATTTTGGCTACATTTCTTCTTTCCACACAATTTAATTTGCGTATGTTACTGTTGGCTATCCTATGGCTAATTCAAGTAATAAGTGGATTGAGGATGACAATGTGACCCTACTTCTAGCGATTCTTGAGGTTGTGTAACTCAGTTGTAGGCGCCCATATTGTTTCGGTTAAGGTGTTATAACCATTGATGGAGTACTTGGACCTCCAATAACTTTCTCTTGTTGATCTAGATAGGCATTGCATGCCTTGGATATTTTAGTATGGAAAATTATATAAATAAAAATAAAAAAAAACTTGTGATTGGTGCTGATGCGTATTCACACCTAATATAGTAGTTATTTCATTAACTTCTAAACAAGTATTATAGTTTTCAAGTTAAGATGTCACGATGATCTTTGGCTGATTTATTGATTATTGTGCGAATGTGATTATCTCCTATATTTAGTCACTCACATTTAATAATTAATAATGAATATTGTTTTATCTATGTTATTCGAAAATAACATAAATGACAAAATGCCATCGAAAACAAGACAAAATTCTGATAGTGGAAGATATGGATTACCGACCTAATCCGAAGGAATAGCTCAACTAATCTCTCAACACGTTAACATGTTCTAGAACAGTGAAAGATTAGCCACGGGTACTATGACGTGGATATTAAGAACGCCAAATATTTGAGTGTAAATATTCCAAATGTGGCGAGAAAACTTGGTCAACTTTAGTGTACGTGGTTACACAAATTAAAGTCCTTATATGAATTTTAAAAATGAATGGGTGGAATATGTGATTAGTATATAATACATGTATCTCTGTGCAAACTTGTGTTACCTACATTATGACCCACAATGAGAGAATACTAGAATGATCCTGTAAGGTAAATTGACAATTACACTTGATATCACGTAATTATGAATTTACAGCTATGAGAGAATTCTGGGAAATTCTATTGTGATGAACTATGAGTATAATATGATAGTTAATTACTATTAGGGATGCGATAGTAATCAGCAAGTTATCCATCAATTCGTAAAAGTTTGTTTCCTTAAAACTTTGATTCGTTAATAAGGAATTCGTTGCGATTACACTCTGGTTTAAAATCTTAAAGAACCCATTCTTTCGATCCTAATGATCATTCTATCATCTTTGGCTTAATCATGCTATATTATGGTTATCTTGGCACCGTTATGACATTCGCATGTCTTCATTATATTGATTTATTGATGACATGTGTGCCAGTTCTTGTCTTTTAACAAGTTTTGCTCCATATCTTAAATCTTGATGATTATATTATCAGGGTAAACGTTGTACAAATTCCTTTGTGGATTTAGGATATTACAATTGACTCTGGTAGATGCATCAAAAGATTTTTAGAATTAAACACATATATCATATCTTTATTAAAGAAATAGTCTTATTTGGAATTAAGGCATGAGTAGGATATTCCTATTTTCTCAAACTCAAGGATGACACCACGCACAAATGTGTCAGTTCTTTGCGAAATCATAATGAATTCTTCGCTTAATATTCCAATCTGACACTTCCTTTATTCTCCTTTTGTATCATAAGTGACGTTACCTTTATATGCGTGTGATACCTAAATGTGGTGTAAAGACTAAAACAAGGACAAGTAGGCATCGTAGCTCTTGACAAAATTCTAATACGCCCATCATAAACACGCGACCTGAAATCTATAGATGAAGAACTAACTGCGCAACCACCTCAACAATCACTTAACCACCTTTATGATTGGAGACACTTTGAAGATTCTGAATGTACTGTCAGGTCTGGCATATTCATAGTTGTCCACCAAGCTATAAAGTTACACGTATACGTAAAATTTTGTTGACCTCCGTGTTTCAAATTCATTTCTAATGGACAAAAGATAAGTTATCGTCAACCAATCAATTGCTCATAAACATTATATGACGATCATGCTATTTTCACTAAATAGAATATATTATCGGCTTCAAAAATATTTTTGATGGAATTAAGTTAAGTGTGATTTTACCAAATCAATAAGCCCCTCACTAATGATAATGATGATCAATATAATCACATCCTTAATAATTCAAACTCTAGAACCTAAGACCAAAATTGTGGGATCAACATCTAGTAAAAAATTTTACAACTCAGCTCTCATAATGAACACGTCGACCATAATTCGATGTAAAATAATGATTTTGTGAGATTAAGTCTTCAAGAAAAATGTATCCATACTCAACTTTCGTTAAAAAGGAGTTATAATGCATTGATACCATTAAGGCTAAATAAAAAGTTGTTAGGTTTACAGAACCTAGTTACTTGAATAATGCATATTATAAAAGCCTATGATAACAATCTTGTAGAATCATTACTGTATTATGTTTCCTACTACCTGACTTTAAAATGACGCGTAATCATTTGACTAATCCTTGGTAGTAATTTATATTTCCAACTCTTGCTCACCCCCGAACTTCTAGACTTTACCCGCAAACCGAAATTTCGGTCGATTTATCAATTGCCCAGAGCAATAAATATATGATCTTTCGTCTGGAATTAATCACCTATGATTTGTTATTTTCTTCCTTTAGTAATGATAACTAACACGCGGTTAGTACTAATATCGTTACTTGGTAGCAAGATTTCGTAACGTAGGATATAACTAACATTTCTCTTCATTAATTTGAACCGAACCTCCGTGGTGCTCGCAGCACCCGAGTTTCTCAGTAGGATTGAATAATATGATCTTAAACAGTTGTCTCAAATTTATCCTAACTTCAAATTCGATCATTAGTTACATAACATGCATCATGCGCACTCATACTAATGCTCAGTCATATCTGTATGATACACTAACTTCGTATTGGTTAAAGAATGTAACCCCTCGTTAACCTCTTATCCTTTAATGAAATGGCTTGCTAATGTACATGGACCTCATCCTTGTTACTATTAGGCCTCATCGAATCTGCTATCTCAGTTGTATTCAGTATGTACATCAAATTTTGTGATTCCCTCATATAGCATCATATTGTTGCCACTTCAACATGTAACGATGGTTGTTGCTAACAATGGCGGGTCAACATCTTATTTTGTCTACGCTTCCTTGCATTAAAAATTAGTATAGTCTCGTAAGACTTAGGTTCGAACACACAAATAAGTGTGATTTACTAACGTTCTATGCTAGGTCGATCCATTCCTTAGCTAGAGAGATGCTAAGTAATCTTGCACGAATGAGTTATTGGTGCAATGTTCAGAATTATATTGTGACTTCTACTTCTTAGGAGGTTGTGTAATCGAAGAATCAGGCATCAAAGTATTTTGTATTAACAGATCGTCATTGTGGAAATTTAAGCATTTTAATGAAAATGCGTGTGGTTGTGCTTAGATAGAAATTATAAAAATTTCGTCGAACGCGTGTGTGTATATAACATGAATTGTCATGTTATATTATTTTGAGCTTTTCCAAGGTACTAGTTTATAAACCAATGAGTTTTGATAATGCATATAATTATTAAAAAAATATATTTAAGCATATCTGATCATACGCTAAAAAGTTTTATATAATACTTTTAGCATTAGGAATTAAACCTTAGTTAGTTGCTTGTATTGTGAAGTCATATTAAGTTATACCCTGTACTTTCGTTATAGAAAAGTGTGATAATAGTTCACACACAAGTCTATGAAATCCAAATATCACGTTTATCTATATATACGATCCATCTTTTTTAAACACAGTCACGCTAAATTATATATAGTCACGCCAAAACTGTATATATAGCGATGTCGAACTCTGTGTAGGACACACGTTCCCTGATCTTGAATTCCAACAACACATTTCCTCCTTAATCGAATCAGGTTTGATCTTTGAATTTCATTCTCCAATTTTGCCCTAAAGATTTTGTTCTTTCCTGTTGAAAAATTAAGTTCGTTATTGGGTTAAACGGGGAAGTTTAACGATCCTCACCTCAAGCCGCCACCATCGATCCATCCTTGCTCTTGTTTTTTTTATCTATTTTATTTAATGGGATATAGCATAGCCCCCATATCTTCTCGTTTGCAGGCCGACTATAGTCCCGGTCTGCTTCGCTGGACTTGATGGCCACAATGGTGAAGTTTGTGCTTCCCCTGTACGCTACCTGGCCGCATCATCCGAATCTCATAATTAGTAACCCGTTGTGGATGCTATAAGATGGCAGAAAACATATTTGCCATTACATATCAAAATGTACACCTACTTTCCATTAATTTTTTTTACTCTATAATTAACCAATACTCTTGAAAATCCCGGTTTCAGGTATTGGAAAACTCGATTCCGGGTATGGAACCGGTTCTGGTCTACGGGGTATTACCGGGTACAAATCGGGTTTGGTTCAAGTAGAGGTTTTGGTACCTAAATGCATACCTTATCCGTACCCTATGGGTAGCGTTGGGTACGCGTTCGGGCATTAAAACCCGATTATAAAAAAAAACAGGTTCCGGGCTTTTTTCAAGTCTGGTTTCGGGTTTTATGCATCTCTATTCCTTCCTACTAATAAATAATATATGATAGTTGATAAAATCTAGCATCAAACAGTGACAACCACACACAAAACACAAATGGGCAAATGGTAGTTATTGTGATTGACAATCACGTACTCTGGCATCAAACAAACAATGTCACCTAAACTGTGTTAGCTTGTTATATTCCAAAACCGAATACGCAAATAGTTTGTGAAGAAACATCATTTCAGCCCGCACCCTATGTAGCTAGCCCTTAGGTTGAGGAGAGTGGGTCAGCTGTCTTGTCAGGAAATCCATCAATGAGGGCATGAGCATTGAGCATGTGCCTAGGAGGAATTGGTGGCCGGATAGGACAACCGACCGATAGTGACAATAGTACTATGTTGTACTATTGCTGACGCATTGTCGTTGATTCATTGGCTGGATATGTCATTATCATGGAGATTTATTGTTTTTCCACCATACATAAGATGATCTTTGTCAGGTGTCGGTTGACGTATATGAGGCTGTATATGTGGTATACGAGGGGAATTGATGCGCGTGGTGTTGACAGATGACCATCCCTTTACGCAGACATTGTGGTGCCGCACCTCAATGGTCACGTGCGACCGGGGGGGCTACCAGAGCCTGACCACGCGGCTCATGGAGGAAATTGTCCAATCTTTGATTTTTCTTTTTTGTTTTATTTATTTATTTTTATTTCTATGAGAGTAAATGGTTTTAAATGGTAAAGGGCGAACATAACATATGTTGAATGGTTAGGTTAAAAGATGAAGGAAAAATTTGTGTTACGCTTGGTTACGTGATGAACGAAATGCCCCCCTAAGAAATGAATAAAAAAAACTTATGCGAACGAATTCCATTTCCAATTCCTTTTAAAATTTCAATCCCTTAAGCAACTCAACGAATTCCATTTCCAATTCCTTTTAAAAACATTATGCGAACGAAATGCCCCCCTAAGAAATGAATAAAAAAAACTTAACGGGTTATCCAACCTCTTTTCGCCAACTTGTTACCCAACCCACATAACCCTTTTCCTGCCACCTTTGGACCAAAATGATGATCATAATTTGTCCAATTGTAAGACCATATTGATGGTGAGTCAAACCCGCTACCATGAACACCACTTAATAGTGCCAGTATTGGAACAAACGACATATGTAATTATAGAATATCTCGGGACCCCCGCTGGTAAATACAGGCCTCTGGCATTCTGTTCTCCTTCCTGGGTCCACACCAATCCATCCCAACTAGGTTATCGATCGGGATACCCTCTTCTAGGCATAGAATCCCCATAAAAATATGCATAGATACAATACTACATACACATTTTCTTTGTTATAAAACCATAAAAATAAAAAAACCTTAATAGGTCGATACAATTCGAGTCTGTAAAAGAGAACATATTAAATTTTAATATGAATTCATATTGTGAAATATACTGAAAATATTCAGTGCTTTTTGTAATTGGACTTGAAAATATATTTTCATCATTCACAATAAGGTAAATTAATTAAAATGTGATAAGAGTAAAATTACAAAATATTGATTAAATCTACTACATTGAAACTTCTAAAAAGATTGGTTTAATTTGTTAATGGAATAGAGCCCATGTGATACACGGGTTGTTAAAAAATAAAATTAAAAATTTTAATTTAATAATATACATATTAACATATCTTATGGATTCATAAGATATAAATAATTTACTAAAATACATAAATTAGTAAGAATAATTTGTATTTGCATTTTAAAAGTAATAAAATGGAAGGTTGTGAATTTATACCAATTAAGAAAAAGAGAAGACTAACATCAATTAATCCTAGTTGAGTTGATAAGCCATAAATATTTTAAAAGTAAGGCATAAACATTCTCACCCACAACATATTTTTCATTTTATTATTCATGAATAAAAAATTGTAAAAATGAAAACTTATGGAGCCTATGTGGAGGGCCTAATTGAATGACAAGTGAAAATATTGTGTTGCTTTAATATATTTGTAGATGTAGATGAGCAACATCATTGCGTTAAATTTGCTGTTTTGGTACATATATCAAAGATGCGAATAATAATAAAACACCTTAAGACATTACCTGACAGTTTACTTCACGTTAACTGCAAGAGCGCATCGAGTCACAATTTCTTCTACCATATTCATCATGCTTTCGTGGTCTGAGTATGCTTCATATATCTGAAACAGTTTATTAGTGAAAACAATCAAAGATAAATTAAGGGACACAAAAGCTTGTAATATATAATTGTGAATAATATGAGGGTTTTTATATACAAACACCACCCCCATGGTGTGTGAATAAGCCTATACGACTCGTATAGGGCCTATACGAGTCGTATAGGCCTAATTTATTAACATGCGTACGGAGGTGATAGCGTGGCAGCTTTTTACAGTCTATACGAGTCGTATAGAGCCTATACGAGTCGTACAAGTATTCTTGTTCGTATAGACCCTATACGAGTCGTATAGAGGCTATACGAGCCGTATAGACCTATACGAGTCGTATAGGGTCTATACGACTCATATAGGTTGCATGTCAGCTTACTTTGTACAAACACCATCCCCATGGTGTGTGAATAAGGCTATACGGCTCTTATAGGTCCTATACGAGTCGTATAGGCCTAACTTATTAACATGCGTACGTAAGTGACAGTGTGGTAGCTTTTTGTAGTCTATACGAGCCGTATAGACCCTATACGATACGTATAGGCCCTTTACGAGCCGTATAGTATCTATACGACTCATATAGGCTGCATGTCAGCTGTACTTTGACATAATATTTATAATTATTTTATGGTCTATACGAGCCGTATAGATGGTATACGACCCATATAGGCCATGTATTAGATTTTCTTGCAAGAAAATACCAAAAGTTGTTTGGCCTATTGTAACATTGGGATATAATGCCTAAAACATGATAGGGTAATGCAATCGGGTATCGAGAAATCACACTAGAGTTCTTATCCATTTTCAATTTTAATCCCGTGCCGATCGAGTCGATTCATACCGATGTTGCGATATCCTTTCGGTTGTGTGGTAGGGTGTTTGACCTTACTCTACCTAAGTTTGCGGTTGCACTTGGGTTTTACACCAAAGAGGAGACGACGACTGATTTATTCTTGGATGCTCGTACAAAGGCTACCCTAGCAGAGTTGTCAGGTTGGTGGCCTCAGATTGGCGATGAGGAATATGTTTCAAAGGCTTTCGGGAATAAGGCTAGGGCTAGTGCTTTGAGATACCCGATGCACCGATATCTCTATAAGGTTATTGCGTATACGATTGCTGGATGAGGGGGTGGCCAAGAGTATGTCATACAGACTGATTTGTTCTTCTTGCATTCTCTTCTTGCACCTGCTAGATGCAACCTAGCGCATTGCATTGCCTCATACTTTGCTACCAGATACCAGTTTAGGGAGGAGTCCTCGATTGCGTGTAGCGCCTATGTCACGACCCTTGCTATGGGACTCAATTGTTTTCAGAATAGCATCAAGCATTCAATGACAGAAAAATACAAGCAGAAACTGATCCGTAAGTAGACATGTGGGCTGATGAAGATCACTAAGAAGGTTGGGAAGTAGATTCGTTTCATTGTGGTGCGAGAGCCAAAGCCAGATCCAGAGCCAGAGCTCGAGCACTCGGCGACACGCCATCATGTGATTAGACCAGTGTCGTCGATCCCGACACATGTTAATAATACGTTACATGAGCTTGTTGCTACCACTCGCCTTACAGATGCTAGGGTCCATGGATGATGGAGTGGATGATTGCGTGGGCGAGGGAGGAGGGCGTATAATTCCAGCACAGTCGGGCATACTTGGTTCACCGCCGCCAGAGGCATAGGAGCCGCCACTACACTAGTCGTTATTTTATTATATGGTGTTTAGATGTTAATGTATTTTGGACTTTATGTTTTGGACCTTTTGTGAACCTTATGTTTGACACCTTATGCTTTTGATATAATTTGGTCCTTATGATTACATGTTTGTTTGGTTGCTTAGTTGATTATCGTATATGGATTATTATAACTTACCTTATTTATGTTTAAAAAGTTTTCTTTTACAAGCGTCATTAATTATAGTAAAAATTTAAGATAAAATCTTTAAATACATTAAATAATTTGTAACCCAACAACTTATATTTCATTCGTCATGTAACTATAGTGTAACATTTCGGATTTTCAAACCCGTATTCGTTAACATTTAACCCGACTCGGGAATATTTTAGTTCTTTAATATTAATCAAAATCAAATATTTATAAGTAAATAAGTTTCTAATATTCATTTTATACCCTTAAAGTTCTTAAAGTTATTTATTCTTGGTTTAAACCTTAAAATAATCAATAATTGAACATTTCAGAAAGTTTAGGGACCAATATCGCCAAAAAAAACCAAAGTTCCTTCCTTAGCTAGCCGGAGCGCCGCGCGGCCAGCCACCCTCTTGGCTTTCGCGCGCCGCCATGGGTTATCTGCACAGTTCGTTTCGTCTTCGATCGTTTCCTAGTTCGTTTTTAGGCCGAAATCGTTTATTTTAGGCATATTAGAGAGAATTAAGGACCAAGAAACAATCCTATAACTGAAAAATAAGTATAATCTTGTTTATTATCATCCAATATCAAATCTTTTGATTATATTCAGTGATTTATTTATAAAAGTATGATTTACTTACCTAAACAGGCCAAAAGCCCATAATTAGTTCGTTTTATGTTTTTCTATATAAACAACCATTAAACATCTGCTGTAAACGTTAATCTAACCCTAAGGAACATCCTCCAACTGTCCCTTATCTCTGTTCATTCTCCAACCCTTTGGTTTTTGCATAATCGTTAAAGATTCAAGACTTGTTCGTTGACTTTGCTTGCATTAGGACCTTTGACTCATCTTTTCTCCTTGTTCTTTCACTTTTCGGGTATGTTGTAAACTGTAAAATTTTTCATACATATTCCCTAGTCAATAACCTTCAATCAATTTCGGTTGTTGAAGGGTGTTGACTGGTCAGTTTCTTTAAAACTCGATAAAGGGTAAAACAGTCAACAAGTTTGACTTTGCGTTTTCTCATGCTTCTGGTCGGATTCAACGTTCGGTCCAGAAGACTTTTATTCTCGTAACGTAATTTTAAGGCTACTTCCCAAAACCCGACTTCCGACTCGCTGTTCGGATTCTGGTCAGTACCAGCTCGCTTAAACGTTTAATTCAACATAACTAGAGTTCTACTCATCAGTTTAGATTGATTCCAACGACATTAAATAGTTTCATATCACAAAGTTTCAGGTTCTAATCTGTTATCTCGTTTGACGCGTATTGGACGACTCGCTTATCCGTTGACTCGTTTATTCTTAATTGTACTCACTTGCCTTTAATCTAAGGTGAGTTTGATCATTTACCTTTTTATACACTGTTTTCTAACATTTTGGGGACATATGCGTACTTACTCATATTTTCTATTATATATATATATATATATACACTCAAAATCGCAAACATAATTATTGTGTGAATATCAGTTGAATGCTATTTGCTATTTGCTATATGTTTTGATTGTTTACTTGATAATGTTTCGGAGAGATCCAACAATCCCCTTGTATAGGGTTCTCATTGGTATGATCATACAATCGTCTTAGTAACCGGAGCCCGATTCGCTTGGCGAAGATAAACCGACAATATAGTCATTGTAATCAATGCCCGATTCGATTGGCAACGATTCATTGGCACACGAGTACAACTTGGTTTTGGTTTGTTAAGGTTTGATTGATTATTAACACATAGATTGGTTTGCGCATTTAACACTTATCATATATTATTTATTTATTATATAACTATTTGTGGTGTCAAAATTGGTGATCATCTTACTTAACATGTTTGTTGACAAAACTCCATTTTCTACGCATATACAAGTTACTTGAAGTGGAAGTGTGGACACTTAGAAAGACCTTAGGATTATAATGAAGACATACATGGATTTAGACTTGTTGTATTTATTTATTTGAATTGTTTGGTTGTATTTGATTATTGTGTGTATTATTTGAACAAAATAATTAATTAGATATTGTCATTTTTATTTATGATAGTGTGAGCAATCGGATCACGCACCGGTATTTCCGCCTTAGGTTGGGGTGTGACATATAGGGCATTGAACTACTATAATTTTATAAAGGCTATATTTCAAAACACGAGTTAATACGAATCAAAGCATCTACATTAACAAATGTAACTATTTTTATGGCAGATATATTTTAAAAACTTAGATAACTCACATGGGTGTCAACCAAAATGAATTGCATGACCACATATAAAAAGTCATTACCCAAAAACAGTCATGTTGTTCGTATGTTTTTATGCATATAGCAAAATATTTACTTTTAAATTACGTGTTTCTATTTTGTAAACAACTCGGATGTTATTTTTAATATTTTGGAAAAAAAAACCTATACGAGTCAAACAGGCTCTATACGAGTCGTATAGACCTATATGGCTCGTATATGGGCTATACGATACAAATAAATGAAAACTGATACTTTTGACTTGAAAATGACTTGACATTACACCTATACGAGTCGTATAGGGCCTATACGACTCGTATAGGCCTTCCTGGTGTATGAATAAGCTACTTGGTGTATGAATAACCTAAGCCTAATTATAAAAGCAAATGATGCATATATTACCGTTACTTTCTTGTTTTGTTTTAAGAAATGAAAAAGGTTATCAGATGTACTTTTAAATTGTTATATAAACTTTAAATGTAATATTTTGTTGCTTTGATTAACTATATAAACCTAACTAGTTTGAGGCCCATGTATTACACGGATAATTAATGAAAATTTTAAACTATAACCATTAAGTGAAATACAGCCAATAAAATGATCACATATTGTTAATACAATTAAAATTTACATTAAAATTACAGAAATTACATAATTAAGATTAAACAAATATTTGTAAATAAGAAAACCTTCCTTGTACACAATATTTGTGATTGTATTGGTTGGTATACATTGTTTATCAAAAATCAAAATATTTAGTTCATGTCTGCTTGTAACTCTTGATTAAGTAACGTATAGGTCTACTTATAACTCTTCTGTGTGACAAATAAGGTTATTCAAGTACATGCTAACCCTAGATAAACGATAATGTATCTATGAAACTAACAAAAATATATATTCTTGAACATAAAATATCATACATTTTAATTAATTAAAATGATGTCATTTGAGATCATCTGCTCATGCTTATCATAAAAACATGATTATCCAAAAAACCAGATTACCAGAACATTGTTGATATAATCATCCTTAGAATCTTTAGAATTTATGATAAATTTGTTGGCATTAACATTCTGTGTATGACAAATTTTTAATTGATTTAATATTTTACAAGTAACAATTGTATAATCAAGCAGCATATAAAACCAAAAAACTATAACAAAATGATTTGTTTCATTTCATATGAAATGTAATTTCCATTGAAACAACAAAAACATACTAACCTTAAAGTCATGCTCAAATAACAATGAGTTAGCATAATATTAGAAGATCTAAAGGTAAATAAAGTGTAGGCAGTTATTCTTATTTACAGTAATTGAAAGTGTTATATTAGAAATGCTTAAAGCTTAAATTCGATTACTAATCCCGTGTTATTAATAATATTATGGGAAGTTGTTGGAATATTTAATTAATCGATGTATATATATATATATATATATATATATATATATATATATATATATATATATATATATTAACAACTTATAGAAGAAAAAAAGAAGAAGAAGAAGAAGCAAAAATTTCGGATTTTAAGAAAGTATTGTAAATGAATTTTAACTGGATTAACTATTTCTTTTTAAAATAATGTGAAAATGGAATATTCCTTGAAATGTATTGAGGAGCATGATTAAGTTACAAATAATAAAAAATAAAAATAAAAATAATAAATATTTCTATTAAGTTACATTATAATAAGTGTGAATCTTAATGAATTTTTTAAAACATATTTTAATAATAAATGTTATGACTGTTAATTTTTTTTAATTCTATATTTAGCTTAATTATTTTTTGTAAACCATAATAAACACTTTAATTATGTACTAACCAACATGAAACACTAACGTAAACTCAATTCGTTGTATTTGTATAAAAAATAAAATTAGTAAGTTAATATAATATTAAAATTATGTAAATAACTAACGAAAACGATATTCTAGGTTTCAATATCCCAGATAATTTTGGAAAGCGAAAATAGTGGAATGGGATTGAAGCGGATTTTTTGGTTTAAAATTTTGAATGTTTTTAAATATGTAATTTGTTTTGTAAGACATATTAAATTAACTATATTTAAATGTATAAAAAAGTATAAATCAAGTCAAAAATATATAACAGGTATTCTCAATGTTTGCAATATTTATACAAAATGTATGGAGAAAATTAAGAAAATACACATTTTCTTGAGTTCAAATGGATATGAGAAAATAATTAAATCCAAATTTGAAACCAATCTTATATAAAAAATCTCAATTTAAAAACAATTTCTAGTTTGCCATACAAATCCAATTCTTTAACAATGATGCACCTTTATTTTCTTTATTTGCAATTACGCATGACTTTAAAATTTTATTCTAACAAATCTGCAACTTCAATTTTTATGTTTTCTTATTTTCTTATTTCACCATTAATGGTTGAAGAAGCGTGGATCGACTCACTGGTAGACGATCTACTTTCCTCGGGTGTGATTATACTTCTTCACCGATGGTTTTCTTGGATCTGGGCTCTTCCACCTACAAAATGAACAGCACCGTCAACTTACCCCTCAGAAAGGGACAGAGGGGTCCTCTTTGGGGTAACCCTCCGGTGTGAGAATAAGTATTTGTGGGAGAAGATAATAATATTCGAGTAAGGAAATCTGGAGAGTATTGCTTAATAGCTGAATACTCTGTAATTGGATGTGACTGTGTGTGTTACTGACTGTAACTGTCTGTGATTGAATGTAATTGAATATGATTGAATGTCTCTCCTTGTGGAGTTTGATGCTGTATTTATAGTGCTAGGGTTTCCACTGATTGGGCTCAGCCTTGTTGGCCTCCTCCAATTGCTGCTCTGCGCCACGTGTCCTCTGGGACACCTGGTGCTTTCTCATTGGTTATAATCACATGGTAGCACATGGGTTATGCTGAGTTGTCCACCTTTCATTTGGCAGCTGTCGACATCAGCATATTCTTATTCCTTAAAAAGATACCTTCTGGAAGGTTGTCTGACGTGCACAATCAAGGTTGCCCTAATCCTGATTTGGATAAGGACGAGGTTGATTATGTGCATGTGTGATATGCGCCAATCCTGAGGATGCGCGAGGTCTTCTCTTTATTCTCACGCGCAGATGTTTCATGCGCAGATGTGATGTAAGGCCCCGTTACCGGTAACCCTACTTTCGTGTTGGATTTACTCATAAACACAGTTCTAAATATCAGAGTTAATTAAAAACTTTACGCGGAATATAAAACTTTCATAAAACATTACATATCAATTCATAATCATGTCTTAAAACATTCCTCTTGTCTTTCAAAATCAAAACATAACTTAATAAACATATCAGATCTTCAGATGCCAGGCTTTAGTCTTCTGCCATGTGTCCTCCACTCAAGCCAGCTGTCTCATCCTACTCACCTGCGTGCATACTAAAAGTCAGCTACGCTGAGTGAGTTCTAGTTAATCATACACTACCATACAATACCTTGTTACATACATACGTACTTAACCTCATAACTTTCTTTCATACACACATAAGTACTCATACCTTCATTCTTACTTACATACTTTCTTTACATTCATAATCATACGTTTTAAAGAGCCTTTCGCCCTATAACCTCACAGATATTATAAGGGTCTGGTCCCTAACATCACAGATATTATAAGGGTCTGGTCCCTAACATCACAGATATTATAAGGGTCTGGTCCCTAACATCACAGATATTATAAGGGTCTGGTCCCTAACATCACAGATATTATGAGGGTCTGGTCCCTAACATCACAGATATTATTAGGGTCTGGTCCCTAACATCACAGATATTATTAGGGTCTGGTCCCTTGTTTTCGAATATTAGTAGGGTTCGATTCCCTCTTCGTTACCATACAACCATACATCATACCTCGAGTATTATTAGGGCTCGGTACCCTTTTCGTAACCATACAACCATACAACCGTTATTTCCTTTTTTTATTAACTTTATTACGTTCATACACATAAACATACATATCATACTTGCCATATTTATAACGTTACAACCTGACAGTACGTGCAATATCCGAAGATCGTTCACGTACCATCAAGCAATCATTCATACATATCATACTTACCATATTTATAACGTTACAACCTGACAGTACGTGCAATATCCGAAGATCGTTCACGTACCATCAAGCAATCATTCATACATATCATACTTACCATATTTATAACGTTACAACCTGACAGTACGTGCAATATCCGAAGATCGTTCACGTACCATCAAGCAATCATTCATACATATCACATATATCACATATGGCATACACTTATCACTTAGGATAAATGTATTAACAACACATCAAGTATGCACACAGCCCCGAAAACATAACAAGGAATGGGGCTAGAAACTCACCTGGATCCTGTTACGCTCGCCGTTGATTGTAATTCCTTTCTTTAACTGGGCTCGGCTAACTGTATAATATTTACACATATCAATTACTACTATTACTATTACTACTACTCATTTTCGATAACCGCCTTAACACATTTTCCATTAGGTTTTTAATTTATTTCATAAACGAACTTCACTTCAGGCGAATCTTGGAAACAACTTGGTTCTGGCTTGATTCGATCGAATAGGGACATATTCGATCGAATCTGAGGCACACTCGATCGAACTAGACACACACTCGATCGAACCAGTTGGGAAAACTCGTTCGGTCGGACATGGCACTTGTTCGATCGAATAGGAACTCGTTCGGTCGAATATGCAGCTTATTCGGTCGAATAAGATGGAGACCATTCGGTTGCTTCCCTATTCGATCGAATGGACTGATTCGATTGACTCATTCGATCGAATGGACTGATTCGATTGACTCATTCGATCGAATGGACTGATTCGATTGACTCATTCGATCGAATGGACTGATTCGACGCCTTCAAGCTGGGCGACGGAGAAACCTACGGGTTTTCCGGATTTTCCAGATTTTTGACCCAAAATCGAAGTTTTTGACATGGAAATGTTCGGGATTGAAAGGGCTATTGATTCCCAGTGATTTTAAACGTCAAAAGTTGCATTTTGACACCAAAACAAGACGGTTTTTGACCCGAAAACTCAAGTTACGAAAATGGGAGTTTTTGCTCGATTTGAGGCCGAAAATGGTTATGAAAACGGATGATTTTCGAGAGGGACTTACCAAAAACGATTAGGAACAAGATTGTGGACTCGGATTTGTGATTTGAGAACTTTCTCTCTCTAGTTTCTCTCTCTAGAATTGAGAGTGTTTGGGTGTGGGAGTGGAAGGAAGTTAGTGAAAAATGGGAGGTAGGGTCTTGTGGTAGTAACTCTCGAGCCCACGGGCCCAAGGCCCATTCTCATTTAACCCATCTTACGTAATCTAAGCCCATGACCCGTTCCTTACTCGACATTAAATAACTAAAACGTGAAATCACTAAACATAACTTTCTTTTATTTATCATTATAAAAATTTTAGGATGTTACAAGTCTTCCTCCCTTAAAGAGGTTTCGTCCCCGAAACCTAACTATTACATAAACAAACTAGGGTAAAACTTGCGCATCTCATCCTCAACTTCCCAAGTAGCATCTGATCCCTTGCGGTGTTTCCATATCACTTTGACCAAGGGTATAACCTTATGACGAAGCTGCTTCTCCTTGCGATCAACGATCTTTATCGGTTGCTCGATGTAGTTCAATTGTTCATCAACCTCGATGTCCATTAATGGCACGTGAGACTTGTCATCAGCTAGACACTTCCTCAGATGAGAGACATGGAAGGTTGAATGAATTCCTTCTAACTCATCGGGTAAGTCCAGTTTGTAAGCTACTTCACCCACACGTTTTACAATCTTGAACGGTCCAATGTACCTCGGACTCAACTTTCCTCTTTTCCTAAAACGGATAATCCCCTTCCAAGGCGAGACCTTAAGCATCACATTGTCACCAACGTCAAACTCAATTGGTCGTCGCCGCTTATCTGCATAAGACTTTTGTCTGTCTTGAGCGGCTTTCATTCTTGCTTTGATCTGATCGAACTTTGAAGACGTTTCTTGAACCACTTCTAGGCTTCCCATTTCTTTCTGACCAATCTCACCCCAACACACCGGGGTTCTACATCGTCTACCGTACAACATCTCAAACGGTGGCATACCGATACTTGAATGGTAACTGTTGTTATAGGAGAACTCTGCCAGATGCAGATGATCATCCCAACTTCCACCAAAATCTAAAACACAAGCACGTAGCATATCCTCAAGGGTTTGGATCGTCCGTTCGGACTGTCAATCAGTTTGAGGATGATACGCCGTACCGATGTTCAACCTCGTCCCCAAAGCTTCATGAAATTTCTTCCAGAACCTCGAAGTAAACCGTGTATCCCTATCAGACACGATCGATAACGGTACTCCATGCTTGGTTACCACTTCCTTGATGAACAAGCTTGCTAACGTTTCTGACGAGATGGCCTCTCGTATGGGCAGAAAGTGAGCACTCTTGGTCAAACGGTCCACAATCACCCAGATGGTATCATGTTGCTTAGCCGTACGAGGTAGCTTAGTTATGAAATCCATGGTGATGTGTTCCCATTTCCACTCAGGTATCTCTAGCGGTTGCATCTTCCCATAAGGCTTCTGATGCTCGGCTTTGACTTGTAAGCAAGTTAAGCACTTACTAACATAATCCACTACATCATTCTTCATTCCTGGCCACCAGTAATCTCTCTTCAGGTCTTGGTACATCTTTGTAGCTCCAGGATGGATTGAGTACCTTGACTTATGAGCTTCATCTAAGATTCGACTTCTAAGATCACCATGGCGTGGGATCCACATACGGTCGAACCTAGTTTTAACTCCATGAGTGTTTTCCACCAACTCATCTTGCTGGCCATAAATCCTTTCTTTCTTTACTAACCCTTCATCTACTAACACCTCCGACTGCACTTTGATGATTTCTTCAAAAAGACTTGAGTTCACAATCAGCTTGTATGACTTCACTGTTGCAAGGACTTCCTCATTCTTACGACTTAGCGCATCAGCAACCACGTTAGCTTTACCGGGGTAATACTTAATCTCACAGTCGTAATCCTTTATCAATTCTAACCATCTTCTCTGCCTCATGTTCAATTCTTTCTGCTCGAAGAAGTACTTTAAACTCTTATGATCGGTATAGATAGTACACTTAGTGCCGTACAGATAGTGCCTCCATATCTTAAGAGCATGCACTACAGCTGCTAACTCCAAATCATGCGTCGGATAAGTACTTTCATGGACCTTCAACTGTCTGGACGCGTAAGCTATCACCTTCCCTCGTTGCATCAACACGCAACCTAATCCTTGATGCGAAGCATCAGCACAAACAACGAAATCCTCGTCACCATCGGGTAGAGTAAGGATTGGAGCTTGCGTGAGTCTCTTCTTCAATTCTTCAAAGGCTTCTTCTTGAAATTTTCCCCAGCTGAATACTATCGACCTTCGGGTCATACCGGTCAGCGGTGCGGCTATCTTGGAGAAACCTTCGATGAATCTCCTGTAGTAGCCGGCTAACCCTAGGAAACTTCGTATATCAGTCGGATTTTGCGGAGTCTTCCAATTCGTTATCGCTTCAATCTTAGCTGGGTCCACGGTAATCCCTTCAGGATTAATCACGTGACCTAAAAATTGCACTTCTCTTAGCCAGAACGCGCACTTCGAAAACTTGGCGTACAACTTCTCTTTCTTCAGTGTCTCCAATACCTCTCTCAGATGCTCAGCATGGTCAGACTCGTTCTTTGAATAAATCAATATATCGTCAATGAAGACGATAACCGACTTATCCAACATCGGCCGACACACCCTATTCATCATGTCCATAAATGCTGCAGGAGCATTTGTTAGACCGAATGACATTACGAGGAACTCGTAGTGTCCATACCGCGTTCGGAACGCTGTCTTAGGGATGTCTGCCTCCTTCACCTTCAGCTGATGGTAGCCTGATCTGAGATCTATTCGTGAGAACCAACTTGAACCTTGCAGTTGGTCAAACAGATCATCGATCCTTGGCAAAGGATATCTATTCTTTACCGTAAGCTTATTCAACTCACGATAGTCTATGCACATTCTCATACTTCCATCCTTCTTTTTCACAAACAAAACCGGTGCGCCCCACGGAGAAACACTCGGTCTTATGAAACCTTTGTCGAGGAGTTCTTGCAGTTGTGACATCAATTCCTTCATCTCGGACGGTGCTAGACGGTAAGGCGCTTTTGCGACGGGCTGGGCTCCTGGGTACTAGATCTATCTGAAATTCTATCTCTCGCTCAGGTGGCAACCCCGGAAGATCCTCAGGGAATACTTCTGGGTAGTCGCGCACAATAGGAACATTCTTCATTTCTTTCGTCTCGGCCGTAGCGTTGACAACATACGCCAGGTAGGCTCCGCACCCCCGCCTTAACAAACCCTCGGCTTTTATCATCGAAATGACATTAAGCCCACAACTCTCCTTATCACCATAAACCGTCACCGCACTACCATCCAATGACTTTAACCTTATCATCTTACTTTTACATACTATCTGAGCCTCAAACTCAGACAACCAATCCATACCCAAAACTACGTCGAACCCTCCCAAGGTCATAACGTACAAGGTAACCGGGAACTCATGCCCTTCCAATTCTATTTTACAGTTCTTAACCATATTCGTTATTTTAACCGAAGTGTCACTAGCGGTTTCTACTATCAGGGTCTCAGACACTCGGCAACATATCATTTTAGCTAGTTTACTAAATGGTGTGGCTACGAAACTTTTGTTTGCGCCCGAATCAAATAATACAGTAGCGGAAACACCGTTCACTAGAAACGTACCTGTGACAACATCCGGAATCTGCTTGGCTTGTTCTTGAGTCAGCATGTAGGCTCTGGTTCTTTGCCTAGCTTGACCAGCATCCTTCTTCCCGCTACCTCCAGCCTCACCATCGGTGCATTCCCTCGCCATGTGGCCTGTCTTGCCACATTTGTAACATGCTGGTTTTGCACTGCACTCATTGGCATAATGTCCTACCTTCCCACACTTATAGCAAACATTCGACCCAACTCTACACTCTCCAGCATGCATCTTTCCACACTTATGACATGTATCCGAACCCTTTCCCCATCTACACTCACCATTGTGTGCCTTGCCACAGGTCTTGCACGACCTGTTCTCCCAAACTCTCGGCTGCTTGTTCTTAGGGTTCCACATCTGGGTACCGGGTCGTTTAGCAGGAGCGACCCATTTCTTTTCTTTCTTCTCATCTCCCACCACCACATCATCCGCAGTTAAGTCTGCATAGACCATTTCTGCGAGTTCGACAGCAGAATCGAAAGTAGCAGGTTTACTTGTCCTGACTAGCATGCGGACTCTCTGTGGTAATCCCCTCACGTAACACTTGATCCTTTTAGCCTCGGTGTTGACCATATCAGGCACCAACCTAGACATTCGATTGAACTCGGTGGTGTACTCACGATGCGTCATCATACCGGCTTTTAAATTCTGGAACTTCATCTCCGTTCTTTCAACCTCGGCATCTGCACAGAACTTCTTCATTACCAACTCTTTCAAATCTTCCCACTTCATTGCTCCAATCTCATCCTTAGTCTTTCTCTGCTCCACACTTTCCCACCAATACATAGCCTCATCTACGAATGACTGAGTAGCATAACCCACAGCTTGGTCGGGACGGCATTCGCTAATGCGGATAACCTTGTCCATAGCGGTTATCCACTGGAGAGTAGCGATTGCGTCTCCTAAACCAGTCAGCTTTGGCGGGTCACAACCTTTAAAGGACTTATAGCTGCACCCACCTTGTCCTCCTCTCCTATCATCGACTTTAACAGACTTATCCCCACTCGAGGCCCCTCTTTCACCTTCCCCATCCTTTCTACCATCACCACCCGCCCCTTCAGCAGTTCGCTCACGGCTTCCAGCAGATCCTTCGGGATTCAGGTTCTTCACAGCAGCAACTACAGCCTGAACGATGGCTGCTTGAACTGCAGGGCTAAGTTGAACTTCCTCGTTGTTGTTCTGGTCTCCTCCAGCTGCGCTTCCTTCATCTTCGGTGTGGGAAGCTTCTTCCACCGAGGGTTGCCGGACAAGACGAGGCCTGCCACGACGCCCAGCGCGACCCCCAGTTTCAACAAATTCTCCAGCTCCAGCCATTAGTATTCTAAAGGGGAAAACACAAACATCATCACTCAAGGAACTATCTAGTACAAGGATAGTAAGGCTAACAGGTAATAACAGTGGCCAGTTGTGATTAGCTGATCACGTTACTTTCCGTGTCCTATACACTTCCTTTTATGAGTCTATTTGTGCTGGTTCTACTTAAGTAGTTAGTCAATTCAAACAATCAATTATTCCTATCCGTACCATTCTCATATCTTTTCTTTCTCATTAACATATATCATTTAATCATACCTTTCACCTTTACTGATCTTGCTTGAGCGACACATGGCATTCTTGAACTGGCATCTTCTTTCTTTTCTTACTTAAATCCCATTCTCTGTTCAAGTCTAAGCATGTAGGATGCTTAAATCTCTTGAACTTTGCTCTGATACCAACTTGTAAGGCCCCGTTACCGGTAACCCTACTTTCGTGTTGGATTTACTCATAAACACAGTTCTAAATATCAGAGTTAATTAAAAACTTTACGCGGAATATAAAACTTTCATAAAACATTACATATCAATTCATAATCATGTCTTAAAACATTCCTCTTGTCTTTCAAAATCAAAACATAACTTAATAAACATATCAGATCTTCAGATGCCAGGCTTTAGTCTTCTGCCATGTGTCCTCCACTCAAGCCAGCTGTCTCATCCTACTCACCTGCGTGCATACTAAAAGTCAGCTACGCTGAGTGAGTTCTAGTTAATCATACAGCTACCATACAATACCTTGTTACATACATACGTACTTAACCTCATAACTTTCTTTCATACACACATAAGTACTCATACCTTCATTCTTACTTACATACTTTCTTTACATTCATAATCATACGTTTTAAAGAGCCTTTCGCCCTATAACCTCACAGATATTATAAGGGTCTGGTCCCTAACATCACAGATATTATAAGGGTCTGGTCCCTAACATCACAGATATTATAAGGGTCTGGTCCCTAACATCACAGATATTATAAGGGTCTGGTCCCTAACATCACAGATATTATGAGGGTCTGGTCCCTAACATCACAGATATTATTAGGGTCTGGTCCCCTAACATCACAGATATTATTAGGGTCTGGTCCCTTGTTTTCGAATATTAGTAGGGTTCGATTCCCTCTTCGTTACCATACAACCATACATCATACCTCGAGTATTATTAGGGCTCGGTACCCTTTTCGTAACCATACAACCATACAACCGTTATTTCCTTTTTTTATTAACTTTATTACGTTCATACACATAAACATACATATCATACTTGCCATATTTATAACGTTACAACCTGACAGTACGTGCAATATCCGAAGATCGTTCACCGTACCATCAAGCAATCATTTCATACATATCATACTTACCATATTTATAACGTTACAACCTGACAGTACGTTGCAATATCCGAAGATCGTTCACGTACCATCAAGCAATCATTCATACATATCATACTTACCATATTTATAACGTTACAACCTGACAGTACGTGCAATATCCGAAGATCGTTCACGTACCATCAAGCAATCATTCATACATATCACATATATCACATATGGCATACACTTATCACTTAGGATAAATGTATTAACAACACATCAAGTATGCACACAGCCCCGAAAACATAACAAGGAATGGGGCTAGAAACTCACCTGGATCCTGTTACGCTCGCCGTTGATTGTAATTCCTTTCTTTAACTGGGCTCGGCTAACTGTATAATATTTACACATATCAATTACTACTACTACTATTACACTACTACTCATTTTCGATAACCGCCTTAACACATTTTCCATTAGGTTTTTTAATTTATTTCATAAACGAACTTCACTTCAGGCGAATCTTGGAAACAACTTGGTTCTGGCTTGATTCGATCGAATAGGGACATATTCGATCGAATCTGAGGCACACTCGATCGAACTAGACACACACACTCGATCGAACCAGTTGGGAAAACTCGTTCGGTCGGACATGGCACTTGTTTCGATCGAATAGGAACTCGTTCGGATCGAATATGCAGCTTATTCGGTCGAATAAGATGGAGACCATTCGGTTGCTTCCCTATTCGATCGAATGGACTGATTCGATTGACTCATTCAATCGAATGGGACTGATTCGATTGACTCATTCGATCGAATGGACTGATTTCGATTTGACTCATTCGATCGAATGGACTGATTCGACGCCTTCAAGCTGGGCGACGGAGAAACCTACGGGTTTTCCGGATTTTCCAGATTTTTGACCCAAAATCGAAGTTTTTGACATGGAAATGTTCGGGATTGAAAGGGCTATCGATTCCCAGTGATTTTAAACGTCAAAAGTTGCATTTTGACACCAAAACAAGACGGTTTTTGACCCGAAAACTCAAGTTACGAAAATGGAGAGTTTTTGCTCGATTTGAGGCCGAAAATGGTTATGAAAACGGATGATTTTTCGAGAGGGACTTACCAAAAACGATTAGGAACAAGATTGTGGACTCGGATTTGTGATTTGAGAACTTTCTCTCTCTAGTTTCTCTCTCTAGAATTGAGAGTGTTGTGGGTGTTGGGAGTGGAAGGAAGTTAGTGAAAAATGGGAGGTAGGGTCTTGTGGTAGTAACTCTCGAGCCCACGGGCCCAAGGCCCATTCTCATTTAACCCATCTTACGTAATCTAAGCCCATGACCCGTTCCTTACTCGACATTAAATAACTAAAACGTGAAATCACTAAACATAACTTTCTTTTATTTATCATTATAAAAATTTTAGGATGTTACATGTGATATGCACGGGCATGTGATATGCGCCGCGCGCTGATGCGCTACGCGCATATGTGATATGCGTGAGCATATGTGATGCCTGGGCGTATGATGCCTGAGCATGTGTGGTGCCTGGGCATATGATGCCTGAGCATGTGTGGTGCCTGGGCATATGATGCCTGAGCATGTGATGCATGAGCATATGTGATATGCGCCATGCGCATAGGTTTTGGCTTTTGTGCCTTCATAGTGTCTTGATTTCAAGCCTCTTGTCTATATCTTGTGGGTTGACCCGCCTTGCTCGGTGTTGAGGCGGGTACATACCTCTTCAAGCCCCCCCCCCCCAGTCTAATGTGTGTCTTGTCTCGCTGCGAGCGAGGCAAGATAGATATTAGACTTTAGTTTGTTCTTTTTGTAGGGGTTTGTCTTTTTTCTTCTTATTATTCATCGTTGCGCGAAATTCTATCCTTTTGGTTGCAAACGAATCGTCCTGTACGTGGTTGGTTGTTGCTGACGTGGGCCAGTGATGGAGACGTGTCAGACCTTTCGTGTGCTCGAGGTGCTACAGTTGCCTTTCGTTTCCCCTCACATGCTTGTCAGGGACACGTGTCGCGCTCGCGTTGGTCCGTTCCTGCGTAGTGGTGGCGCGTGAATTCTGGCAACAGCTGTAGAGTTTCTTTTCGTTGTCCCCTCACACAGTGTCAGGGACACGTGTCGCGCTCGCGTTGGCTTACACCTGCGAGTGGGGGCGCGTGAAGTTCGATCGGCACCAATATTTCTCTCTCCTGGGCCTATAAAAGCCAGCCCTTAGAGTTTTTTATCCTTCATCTTGTTGTTTATTATTCAGAGCTGTTTTCTTTCTTTCCTTGTCTTCCGATTACCTTTGTTCTGCTTCCAGGTCTCTGTTCTTCAGATCATCCTTTGTTCGTTGTCACAGTTGTATGTCTGATAGCTCAGACAACACAATCTCCCCCATCCATTGCCGTAGAAAATCGTTAGTAATGTCTACATTGAAGAAGACCGGCAAGGGGAAGAAAGGCTGCTGAGGTCTCATCGGAGGAGGGTAGGGAGGACCAAGGCCGTGAAGAGGTGGAATGAAATCCCCTGCAAACTGAGGCAGGCTGATCTTGACAGCCTTATCGCCTCTCAGGGTTTTCTCCCTGTGTTTGGCTGCATGTTGCCTGGGGGCTCGGGCAAACGGCGGCGGACCCGCCCACCGGCTATATATCCCTTTATAGCCATTTTTTCACCCACTGCAACCTTCGTCTCCCGATGACAAGGTTTGTGGGTGCACTGCTTAAGTTTTATGGGATTCATATATCCCAAGTCCATCCGTTTGGACTTTGTGCGCATGACTCACTTTGAGTTCATGTGCAAATCCCAGCGCGAGGAGCCCACCCCTCGGCGCTTTCAGTTTTTTTTATAAGCCCAAGATCCAAGATTCTTGGTTCTCCTTTATTCCTCGCAGTCAGAAGGTCAAATGCTCCACTGTTTCATTCAAGAGCCTTCATGACTGGTCTGAGAGGTTTTTTACATCAGTGGCTGGTGTGATCCCCATCCGCATGACCATGCGCGCGATCTCTTCTGCGCCTACGGATGTGGGTGTCCTCAAGAACCCAACTGGCGCCTGGGTTAATAAGTTGACCGCTGAACCATCCCCCTCCAAGAACATTTGTGAGGAGGCGCTGGTGGGGGTTGGTATGAGCAGGAGGTGGGCGGACAGCGCGCTTGAGCCCGTTATCCAAGTCGACGGCTTGTGTAAGTTTATCTCATTGCTTTACTTCTGCGCGAATATAATTCCTTTTGCTGATATCATTCGACTTGTTTTGCGCAGTCACCAAGGAGTATATCCACGCCGCATATGATGAGCATATGGAGGGTGGCTCCGTCGCGGTCGGCGCTGGGGAGGTTGGTTTCCCCGATCGCTTCGATGACATGTCATCCCTGTTTGATCTGGGATTTGTCTTCGACAGCGATGCGCCTGGTAAGCCTTTGTACTTATGCATTTTCCTTTATAATACCAAATTTTGCTAACACTTCTGTTGCGTGTATTGTAGATGCGCTCGAAAACTACGAGCTGGAGCTCGCGGAAGAGGAGGAGGAGGAGGAGGCGCC